>NW_027281553.1:0-207500 GCF_046629955.1 Centroberyx affinis | reverse complement strand
GGAGAAACGGAGGTAAGCAGAGTCCTGGTGGCTCAATTTGCTAACATGCATACCATGAAGTCACAACTCAGTGTTTTGCCCTAGAGGTTTTTGTGACAGAGGGACAGAAGGATCATATTTATGTAACAATATGATGATATATGGACTTATTGTACCTTCATTGTACCATAAGTGTTCCATATTTGTTTGTTTTGAACTAAGCTATCAGGCAGGATGATGAATTTTGAATTTTTTTTTTTTTACATTTTTCGAGAAGTCAATTTTAAAGCTTCTAGATACTACCACTGCCGAATGAATGTAGGAAAAACACTGCTGGTTTGAATCCAGACTTTCTTGTCTCTACATCTGTTTACTGGAACTATGTGTACTACTAAGAAAGAATATATGAGAGAGAGAGAGACTTTGGCAGGATCAGGATGTGTCAGGGAAAAACCCAATCTCCATCGCTTGCTGAAATACAACCGAGTGTGTAGGCGTGCAGGTGAGTTGGTGCGGCAATTGCCTGTGGGAACTTTGTGTCATACCACAGACCTGGAATAGAAGGAGGCTAAAATAGACTGGGAGAGAAAGAGAGACAGCGGAAGAGAGAGCTGAAGTACTCCTGTAGATTCTAATACATACAAAGCAACAGTAAACATGTCGTCCTCTACGAATGATGCATTCACCTTCCAATCAGTAACAAATATGTCACTTGTAATAACCATTTTGAAAATACTGGAGGGCAGTTACGAGATGCATCATTCCACCAAATTTCATCAAAATCCAATCAGAGGTGTCTGACATGTCCTGGTAGACACATGGACAAACAAATAAAAAGGCCAATCAGAGTAATTTTGAAAATGTTGCAATGTAAAGGTGAGATGCATCATTCAACCAAGTTTTGTCAAAATCCAATAAGATATCATGCATTGATCGGCAGACAGATGAACACAAACAAACAAAGATGAACAAAGAAACAAATGGAAGGAGATTGATCAATAGTCCTTTCCCCGATTTCACTGTGGGGGAAATGAGAGAGAGAGAAAGAAAGAGAGGCAGAAGGAGACTTGAAAACAGATAGGGAAAGAGTGACAACAGAGAAAGAGCGAATAAGAGAAGGGGAGGAGGAGAGAGAGAAACAGACAGGGAGGGAGGGAGAGAGAGAGAGAGAGAGAGTTGTCTGGGTGAGGTACTGTCTCATGAGTCTGACTCAGGATTTCCCAACAGCAGCAGCAGAGCGGATCACAGTCCCTCAGCGCCCAGTGGAACGCTTCACCAACGCCCATGCAGCGTACAGGACAGAGCGGACCGCATTCAACACGGACCTTTCAACTGGATGATGAAGATTAGGCGGCAGTAGAGGGTTTGGAAGCAGTCTCGGGAGTGGACGGTTGCCAGTTCGAGTCCGAGGAGCAGCTGGAAAAATCCGGGCTCTGAAAATGAATAAGTAGCACTCTCCCCTCCGTCAGCAAACTACTGTGGAGGTGCCCATGAGCAAGGCATTTCAACCGCAACTGCTTGTCCTGGCACCGCTCAGTGGTCAACAGTAGAGGACTGTGGCTGCACTGGGCAGATCCTCAGTGTTTATGTGTGGCTGTATGAGCATGAAGCCAGATGGTGCTGGAAAACAGCTAGGAACCTCCGTGGATAAATAAAGGTTTAAAAACATGTTTTGTAGGGCAATGAAATTAAATCGCATGTAATTTATTTGATTGTATGTTGTATCAAGCCCTTCCACCCCCCACCCCCCCGCTTGCATCGCTTCTTCCATCTCCCTCTTCCACACTTGGCCCATTGTTGACATTCTTTCCAGCAACTCTTGATTACTCCATCATGTTAAAGGTTGGGCGTTCCTGTTTGTTTTCTCTACTGTATCTATGCGCATGGCACTACCAATGCAGTCACTAAATACACGGCCATAGCTTCTTGTTTAAGTCACAGGCTCACAGAATGGAGAAAGAGGAGAGGAACGAAGAGAGCTGACAGATCATTGTTTCTGGTGTTTGTTTGAAGTTCAGACGTCAGTGAGCTTCTATTTTTGTGTATGCAGCCCACATCTTCACACTTCATTTGAACACATCTTCAAATCAGTTGGCCACCAGTTTACCATGCTGATCAGCAGATCATTGCAGCAGGCTGTGTTGTTTGGAGCTTAAAGTGAAAGCCTTCTCAATCTTCGGCCTCACTCAGCACTGCTACTGATAAATAGTGCTCAATGACCGTGCCACCGCTAGACAAAGGCATTGCTGCAGTCGATTGCCAGAGTTCAATAGATCTCTACATGTGATGCCTCTAACCGCAAATCTTTGAACACAGACAAGCACTCCTGTCCTAAAGATGGTCTGGATATTACATCCTGTAATTGAGAAAAGACATCATTCCTGATTCAATAAGAGCCCTCAAAACACAGGCCATATGATTTATCCCGTGCTTATGTTGTTGTCATGTTCCTGCAAACGCACGTTGCCATGGGGAGGAGGGGAAAGCAGCGAGCATGTGTCCTATCCTGTGACTGCTAATTCAATTGGCTTCAGAGCTATTGGCCAGTCCAGTGTTTCCGTGATCAGACTAGGAGCTGGTTACTTGAAAATACATCCAGATATCATGGCAAAGACCCAGTGGAAATTTTTGCTTTGCGACCCCACCCCACCCATCTCATGTTTGCCCTTCCCAGTCCCCGCCCTCCACCCGTCACAGGGCTATGAGTTACTTCGACATCATTTCCTCCATGTTCTCTCAACAGGAGTTCACCCCCCCTCTCCTGCTCCCCCTCCTGACTCCTATTCCTCACTCTCTGCTGGGTCGCCACCACATGGAAAAGGAAGGAAGTTATTAATGTTGTTGCTGGGATTCAATCCCACGCCGACATCTTTGAAACTTCATAGGTTGGGGTTATGTAATGCCTCCCGTACTTTAGAAGACATTAGAGGAAAAAATACAATCAGTTGTGCTGCATCTCATTATTAATGGCCAATTTATCTCAATCTCTTGTCTTTCCTTCACACTGCTGCTCAAAAATCCATTGCACCAAGTCAGACTTGTGATAACATCATTGTAAGGGATGGCTAAAACTGCACTGGGAGAGCTCTGACTGATTGCTGACCTTTGCACACTAAACAAAGTTGGGTACCAACAAAGCCTTCAGTGTAGTGTTGTTGTCATGGAAGTCATCACTATTACCTGTGACGCAAACTCATGGCTTTTGCCATTTAGTGAACTGTAGGCATCACAAAAGAGGTTTAATAACCGACATACTGTTGTGTTCAATTTAGTGGGATGTACTTTCCATGCATTTTCAATGATAGTACCTTCTGAAATAGCGGAGCATTACAGATACCTTGAAACATACAGTATGTGCTAGAGAGAAAGGCTTGAATGTGACATGACTGTATCACCCAATTGAATTAGAAAAGCCCTAACAGGCAATTGTACTCAGGGTCACGAGAGAGCACCGACTAATGTAAGGAGCCAAAATTAGGGACATGTAATTAGGTCCTGCAACGTTTTGAGAAAGAGAGTGAATGAACTTAGCTTGAATGGAGCGCTTTGTCACATGAACATCCACAGGAAAGAAACTACAAGTCAGATCAACCTCTGGCACCTATCCTTCTCAGCTCTTCGCTCTGCCATTGCAAGCAGAAAACTGAAATCCCTTACGTCCGCCCTCACTCGCATGCCAAATCCATTACTCGGGGGCAGACTCTATAGGATCATGAAAAAGCTTTGCTGGTGCTGCGCAGCGACGACACAGCTTTCCAATTAATGCCTGTGTGATAAATCAGCCCCAACGGCAAAGTGTGGTATCTGAAGGAAGTCACTGGAACAAGAGGGAGAGCGTGCCAAATGATCCTGACAGCTGCTGCTGCTGCTGAGGATGGAGCCTACATGAGACAGGATAGAGTTCGAGGGCAAGAAAGACTTTTCCAGGGTCATGTTCCAAGAGTAAAGAGGACGAGTCAATATGGTCCAACTTCAACACTGTCGAAACCAAGTCATTTCTGTTTTGTGCTACTCTATATTATACTACTGATAATATTGATTCTCAGAAGGAAATCTGTTTTCCCTCGTCTACAGGGAGGTCAGAGGTCATTCAGTGTCTTGCTCAAAAACACTTAAACAGAGTGGATTCTTGCTGTCACAGCGGCTTTAACCCAGATCTTCCAGTTGAAGGATGGTCTCTCTAGTCACTATGCCACCGTGACACATGATTTTCCAATTGTGTCCGTAAAGCACCTGGGTTAAGTGGGTTAACTATCTAGCTTTGTGCATGAGGCTAGCGGTGACTACCAGACAGCTACTGTAGCCAACTACAGACAAATAAATCCAAGCTCTGCTCACCAGGTGAGTAGTAGGCCGGCTATAAACCCAATGCACTCTCTCAAAAAAGCACCTCTCGTGTGTGGATACAGGTGTTTGGATGTGTGAAAGGACACGGAGGCAGTAAATAATAAGAAATAGATGGTATGCCTTATTCTCTGGCCCACCAAGTGTTTTCAATCTCCAGGTGATCACTCAGAAATGTTAAAAATGTGTAACGGTAGCCATGCACAAGAACACGGTGCCAGAATGACTGCTTGTTTAAACTTAACGGTATGTAGTTTCATCCAAAAACTTCCTGCCCAGGACACATCGTGAAGGGGAGTAAGTTTGAGTCATGGATTACAAATGGTCTTAACAGCCATATCCAGAACTGGAGAGCAACAACATGTCACCCTACTACTAACCTTAAATGTTTATTTAGACAGAAACTCAGCTCAAAAGTAATTTGTTGGAGCACTGCACTGAGCCTCTTCAGTTTTGACCATTACTGAACTTTTGACTGTTCATGGAGCGGTATAAAAAACCTTGTCAACACATTAATTCTTATGTTATCGTTGTACTTCATGAAGCTGTTGTACTTGTAGCAGATTCAGAACACAGCCCTTTAGAAGTCACTAAATCAAACAGTTGCCAGTGACAAAAAATGTTCTGAAATGATTTTGGTTTCCGCTTACTGATTCTTATCTGCGTGAGTACATGATGTTTAGTCTTCATTCTCAACGACCTTGGGCATATCTCCCATAGGAATAATTAAATTCTATGTATAGAGCTACTTGTTTTGCTTTTCTGTCCACTTAACATGGAAACAATCTGTGGACAGCAATTCTGTTCAGTTCAAATAGACTGTACTGGCATGAATGTAAGAGAACCACTATTACCAAAGCATACCAGTACATGGCATGGTAATTCCTTAAAAAAAAAAAAAAACTGTACAGTCATTAGTACTACATAACAGCATATGAACACAAATTGCACAAATTTCTATATATTTATCTATTGGGTTATCTAATTTTTAATAGTCTATTGCCCTTTTTCTAACACAATGTTTCAGTATTATTGAAAACACTAAATGACAAGCCAGAAGACATTGAGAATGAAGCACCATATAGACTAGTACCACATTCAGCAATACACAAGAGCAATTTGCAGCTCTTCCAGTGGCAAAAACAATAAGCAAGACGAGGTTATTAGCCATCAGCAAGCTGCAAGCTATACCTCTAAAGCTGAGACCAGTTGTGCCAAGAGAAATTAACTAAGGGGTCACAAGAGGGAATTTGAAATAGCAAAAGTGCACAGTGCAAAGTAGCCAGCCAGTACAAAGAAACACATGATTTTTCTTCAGAGTTTCAAAATATGCATGTTACAAGAATTCCAGGAGCCGGCAAAAATGAAAACAAATACTTCATCATATTGGAGCGGAGAACGAAACACCGGTAAGGGCAGGATGGAGCGGGACGCTGCTCATGTTCTTCCACTTTGCTTTCTCAGGCCTCCGTTCTCATTAATGTTGAACACACAGTAGCTTCCCTCTCCAAACACACTTGACATGCAATGAGGGATCAGGGAAGTCCAATGGGTTCTACTCAGCACCTAAGCTAATTCCTGACCTAACTGCTACAGATCCACAACAGTCCAGGCCAGGGGAGCTGGCTGTGTAAATGATCCAAAGTATTAAAGGTGCTACGGTGTGCATTTTAACATCAATAAATCATTACCACATTAATTTTGAGACATTAGTATAATTACCATAAACAAATGAGACCATCACCAAGAAGACTGGCAACCCTCAACCAGCCTCTACACTGCATTTCACATTGTGTGCCATCAGGTTAGAGGTCATGGGAAATCTGCTGGATTGCTTTACGGCACAAATGAATATTGTTTTATGACACAAAACAAGAAGGTGCTGTTCTTGCAGCGCAAACAGAGCTAAAGCGTTCAGAGTTTCTCACAATGGCAGCTAAAGGAACGAGTGAAAGGCCGATGGAGAAATCTCTTCCAACATGTTCATCGTCTTTATTCTACTATTGCTACGACTGCAGCGCTCCTGCAGGAGAGACACAAGAAGGGGAACTTATATCACGCCTACCGATGTAGTACTAATAGAGGATAGGTGCAGGATGGGAACTTCTACCATGGCTACTACTGTATGTGTGAGACTGAAACTAGCGTGAGCAGACGGAGGGCTCTCGGCCAGCCCGGGGTTTTACCTTTCCCTCGTGTTTTCACAGCTGTACAGCAGGAGAGTCCCAAACACACTGCCACTTCCTTTCTAGGAGGGTGATGAATTTGAGCAGAGAAAAGTGGAAATGTGAAAGGGACAGGAAAATAGAAACAGAGAGGCACCACTTGTCTATTTTATATATACTAATATGTACCAGGATTGTGGTAAATTTAACTTTGAAATCTCTCTTGTCTCTACTTTCAGCTTGAGTCAAGGCTGATGTCTTAACCCTGTTGGCCCTTTCCTGTCACCATCCAGGAGTGAAATTTTACTGACAAGATTTGACGCATTTCTCTCAACCAGCTGTGAGCAAACACACGTAAGCAGGGGGAAAAGTCATGCATGCACGCGCGCACACACACACACACGCACACACATAGTCTCTCGATTAGACACCGGTCTGACCATTTGTTTGCAGTGGCTGGGTTAAATAGAGGCCAAGTATTAGTCTTATCTAGATAAAGACAGAGATTTATAACTGTAGCAAGTCTTTGTGGAAACTGTCCCAGCTTGAGTTAGTACCAAGAGTTGGATTCCTAGCATGCAAGATCATATACGAATTTGACTGAACAGCAGGTTTGGTGGGGGGGTGAAGGTGAGGCGGAAAAGGGCTTTGTCTGATTTCTATTATAAATAATTCATAAAACTATATCCTATGGCCATGCAAGCCTGATTGATTGCTGATAGTGATCAAGCTTGCCTTTGACGCGTTCACTCCCTATTTTTTTTATGTCAGGGTTGTTAGCAAATTGCTTCCTGCCAAAACTATAATATGTACACTAGAAATGTTTAGGAAAGGAAATGCTGATGTGATTTCAGAAAAGGGAAGTTTCACTTTTGTATATATAGAGATTGGGAGTATATTCTGGTCAAATTGTGATTTCTACAGAGCTTCAATGCTCGGGACTTCCGGAAATTCAAATGTTTTCATCAAGCATGTAGTGTACCGCCTTCATTCATCATGCTCTGTTATTACAATCCATCAACATCAAAATTTGGAATGGTTTGTTGTTAAACAGAGAGAAAAAGCACTGAAAGATTTGCAGCCTATTTGGGATACTGTGTCATTTTAAGTTTTAGTTTGGTGTTTAGCTTCCCTATTGGCCCCTGTCACATAAGCCCTGTTCACACAGGACGCATATTATGTGAGGACCTCATGTAATTAATTAATTAACCCCAACCTCTGCGTTTTGTGGAACACTTTCACACGGGATGAAATTTACTGAAATCACCAGTGCCCCAGCTACAATTGTATAAGGTCAAGATTTTACAATACGTCTCTTTCTGATTTAGCAAAGCAACACTTGAAGTTTGTGCCGAAAATGCAAAACCTTCCTCTATAGATTCCGCTATACTACCTCCATTTTTTATGGCAGGAGAAAGATAGAAATGGGATTAAAATCACCAACAATCTCTACAATTATTACAAATCACTAGACATCCCCAGGTTATTTTTGTCCCATGCAAATTGGACTTTTGATAATGAAAGTTTTCATACTGCCAATTTGTATAACTCATTCCCATAACACTAACTGCTACAGTTAGAATTGTTAACAATGCTAACACGTACAAGTACCAGCTGTTTTCATATATGATAGATGCATGGTTAAGACAGAAATCAAAGTAAAAGTTTAACACTAGATAGGTAGAGCTGTGTTCAATTGAGGACTGTTTTGAATTTTTGAACTGATATTTCTCAGCTTTCAAATTGAGCCTCCGTGACTTTTCCTAGACCTGCTTTCTGTACAAACCAGTGTTGTAAGATTTTCAAAATCACGCAAGGAAATAACCATTCTACTAATATTTACCCTCTTCAACTGATGGCCTGTTGGCCGTTTCTTTTTCTTAGACCCCCAAAATCCACTGGCCTTTCTAGTGTTACAACATTCCCATGCAACGAGAAGTGGAAAAGGTTGTATGATTTGGGTACATCACGTCAGCCATTTTGCTTGAAAACTTTCCAGTAAGAGACTTTCCTGTCCTGATGGAGGCCAAAGCCCCCTCCTCATATTTAGCGTGGCTGGTCTGCCCTGCACCCCTGGCATTTCCTGAGCAGTGAGTAAAGGAGGGGAGCGGGCAAAGCTGGCAACTCAGGACCATTTCAATAATGGCTACCAGATGAAGGGTGTGTATGTACAGTATAGGTGCGTACATGTGTGTGTGCACGTGCACATGTGTCCAAGGCTTTCAGGAAAAAGAGTGCTGTAATCCTTCTGTAAATCCCTCACAGCAGTTGTCCCTTTACACACACATAGACACACACACACACACCCTTCCTTCTGTAACACCCACGCAGGAAATTCAACCTCACTCTCCGTTTTCCCTCCCGTTTGCCTTTCAAAAACAAGATGATCATCAAGCGACAACTCCTTCCAGAGGTCTTTTATTTTTAGACGCGGGGTGATCTCCAAGACGCAAGAGTTTGTCCAATCTAAACACATTCTGGGACAACGTGCACTTGTTTAGAGATTCTTCAGATTTTTTTGCAAAACACAAGCCCCACCCACCCCAACATGTGCATGCACACACACACACACACACAGACACATACTGAAGTGCAGCTGACTCCACCTACTGTAAAACATAATATTTCCTCTTGATAAGCTCACATGGATTTTAAAGGGCAAGTCCAGATTTTTCTAGGAGCCTTTCTCATTTATCGCTAAACATGAGTCCTTCAGAACATCCAAACAACATGCATGGTAGTGTTTCAGTTTTTGAGAAATGGTATACAGCCCCATTGAAGCAATTTCATTCAGTTCCATAAGCTGAAATACTGGTATAAAAATCCAATATCCTCAAAGGAAATTTAATACTAAAGAGAGAAAAAGTCAAGCTAAACTTAAAATCTTTAAAGCACCCAATTAATATTAACTTAACATTATAATTACACTGTAGGCATTAAGGTATAGTTAATTTGATTGTATAAATACTGTATCAGGACAGTACAGACTCATTTCAGTTGTCACTCACAAAAATTGAGCATTGAATACTTTCTGTCACTCACTGTATTTTTCCACATGGCAAACCCCGCCCATTTGGTGCAACAAACCATAAACAAAACTGCAAATAGTTTTCAATCATGACAAATCTGTTTAACTGTTTCTTCCATGGGGCATTTTTCAGAAAGTGCCTTACCTTCACTTCACATTTCTTGTGGCAAGCTATTCGGCACACTAGAGAAAAGGGGAGAAAAAAAGAGGAAATTTAATTAAGTTCACAATTCATAAAAATCTCCCAAACATTGTAGCGATATTAAATTCAAACAGTGTCCTGCAGTCTGAATCATGACATTGAGTAGTTGTCAAGGAGGTATGAAAATGCGAGAGGTTAATTCAAATTCCACAGCGTGTTTGTTCTGTGGTCAAAGTCAAATATTATCTGCTGTTAGCAGGCTGATGCTGCCCAATGTTAGGTTTGTGCTCTTGGGAAACTGGCTCTGTATCAAAGGCTTAATCCATTATTCTGTTAGGGTGTGGAGTGCTCCAATTCCCCAACAGTGTATCTAAGAGCTTCTAAACACTATAAGAAATCTGTCTTCATTATCTTAGGCTTAATTATGTTTGAGATTCTCATTAGTAGAATACAACTCTACATCTACTAATATAAAATGGTGAACTCAACTACAACGTGTAGCGATCTTTCTATCGAGACCACTCTTATGAAATCATGACTTAAACAAGATGCCGGCCTGATTTCTTTCTCTCCACACCAGGACAGAGCTTTACAGAGATGTGACAGAGAGATGCTTATCGAAACGACATAGACAAAACTCAACTGTGCATGAAAAAAATCAGTTATCCCCCTCCAAGATACAGTACAGCACCTTGTGATCCAGACAAAACAACATTCAATCCAGTGACTAATTCTGGACATTTTGTGATGTCGCTCTCTTATTCGCATATACAGAGGACCCGGTCCACTTTGACACAACAGCCTGTCAGACGCAGTGATTTTCAATTTTTCTTTGAAGGGCTGCATTGTTAAAAGATTTGTTCATGGGACCTAAACTGATTTTTCAGGATAAAGACTAGGCTAAAATGAAAAAAAATCACCCTGGTTTTAAACAAATTTTCTAGCCTACAGTTGCAGTTGCCTTGAGAAGGCAATGCCAACAAAATAAAACCAGTGCAAAAAAACATTAGAACTAGAAATCCTCAGCTTTTGAAGAGTCCGCTATCTCCAGAATCATTTGGGGCCTATTTTAAACTTTTGTGACCCAAATTTTGGCCCCAAACCACACTTTGGAAAGCAAGCCCTCTCTCTGGACTCCCACTGGGTCTACAAATAAGGGTCAATAGGGGAGAGCACCTGGACCGGCGGCTCATAAATTGTCAGCCACAGCAGATCGCCTCGGAGGACAGAGAATCAAAACACAGCACCGCGCGCTGAGGCATGGGCTTTCCAAATAAAGGAGAAGACTGTATGCTTTTACTGGAACACGCTGCACCTTATGTAATGAGTTATTCTTCCTGTCCCGGGCCACATTTTTCAAAGAAAGTGTAATATCTATTGTGATTAGCTGTTAAGTCATTGATTTGAAGCTGGAAGATGGCCAGTCTCCACACTGTGTGAGAGTGGAGATCATGTCTGTGTTATGTTGTGTTATGCCATTAAGTCTCATGTTTTCTGAACCCTGCACTCCCTCTATTCTTTGTTCCCTCAAATCTACAGTATGTTCCCTAAACACTTTGTTCCCTCTGATCTATGTTCCCTTAATCATATATTCCCATGTTTTCTATCTCCTTAAACCCTTTGTTCTCGAATCCCTATGTGTTCTGGTGTGTCTTGTATATATTTCCTAAATCCCATCCTCTCTAAGCCCAGTGTGCATTCAGCTCTACGTTCTGCAAATCCCATAGTTAATTCTCTAAAGCCTAATAAATCAGTTCTTTGTTCCTGAAACCCTGCGTTCTCTCAGTTTTTTTCTTCAGTGGGTTGATATCTGAATAAATATTTTAAAGGAATCAAAAAGAGACTTCGGAGATGATGTTTGGATAAGTCTGACTGCTGGCTGCAATATCTTTCATATATACTGGAGTTCACAACCAGAACCAGACCTCTACTAGATAGTAACGGTGCAACCCCAACGGTGCTATAAGGAGCCATTGCCTTTTTTACAATTGTGGTACATTTCAGGTTAATGTCTATAGAAAAACTATCAAGTATTTGTGATTATCATTTAAGTATTTACAAAATACAATCATAGTAGGTCCTAGATTGAAATTGCCCCTTTAATGTACGTTGCTCTTTACTTTTACTGTTTATCTTATCTTTTTGTTTTTTAATTTAATCACTTTGTAACTGTGTTTTGAAAAATGTAAGAGAAATAAAGATTCTTATTATAATAGATTATTACTATTATTGCAAGTTGAAATGTAGACTAAATAAGCCATGGAGGGCATTAGCTGAACATGTGTGAAAATGATTGCACAAGTTAGTAACACAAACCTTAAATAGCTTTAGCCTGGTTCAGGGTTAGAGGTTAAGTGTTCAGAGCAGCTAGGGGTCAACCTAACTGGTACAAGGCCTTAAATCTTATCCAGCAGAGGGTTTGTTTTTTTTCACATGAACACCAGCAACACTCATTCATAATGGGAAGGTTTGTGTATGGAGGCAGAAGGCAAAACATGCTGACATGTGGGTCGGGGGGGGGGGGGGGGGGGCTGTCAAAAACAACAAATATTTTATGAATACTACCCTTCCTTCATGAATGTAAGTGTAAGTCTTCATGTACATCAGTCTTACACTACTAAAAAAAATGTTTATTGTTGAATCATAAAGATTTATATCAGCTTAAAATGTATAGTAAATTTCACGAATAAACTGGTGGGCAAACAGAGTTTAAGCGCTGAGACCAGGGAAAGTGAGAAGCTCCCCTTTTTAAATATAGTCAAAAGTGTAATTACTTCATGGTATATTTAGTTTCTATTTAGGCACTCGCGGGACTATATTTGCACTTGGGGGGTAACATTTGAAGTCAGTTTGACTTCTTAATTAGAGGCCTTCAAATGTGGGTGGCACCATGAAATCCTACCGGCTAAACAGTCCCATAAAGACTTGAGTTCCCAGGGTCAAATTGAATGGAGTCCCACACGACATGAGGGACCAGATAGTCCATCACAGAGTACGGATCCACTCCACACTGAGACAAAGTCTATGAAACAGCAGCCGCAAGATGAACCCATTACATCATACTTAATCTGAGGCAAGCATTTCACATTTTTGATATTATGCAATGGGTTTGGAAAGGGACTCATAAACCCGAGGTCTGAGAATAATTTTTCAGCCTATAGAGGAGCGTATCATCCGTCTACTGAAGTGAAAACATGAGAATCACCAAAATTGCAGTTACAAGGTTTTCATACAACAATAGCAAATTATGCATGAGTGATACATAATAATCCACTGTCTTTAGTAAGTGTGCCTTTGTACTATATGTGAGGTCCTGATGTGCTTGTGCCGTGTGTGAGTATGTGCTTTGAAAATTGATTTATGATTTGCTGGTGTGTTAAGTTTTGTGTAGGATTTGTCCCTCTAAAGGTGAAGAAAAGAGAAGGAATGTTTACATTTGCCATATATACACAAAGTATACAAGTACTTTTGACATTTTGGGGCGTGGCATAAGTCACATACAAAAAAAGCATTAAGCTGTTTCCCTGATAAGCATAAAAGCCATGTGCCTGTCCATCAAGACGCTGTCCATGCCGTTCCCAGCACGTGAGTCCCCAGTAAACAACGCTCCCCGGGCCACATGGGAAGGAGGACGACTTCCATATTGGGTGTGAAAGCGGCGAGCCCAGAGAGCCGAGTCGGGGTTAGGCTTTACCTTGTTAGGAAGTTTGGGCTTTGGGAGAATAAACAGAGCAGAAATGTGCCTGATGGAGGAGAGGAAGAACGGGGGGAGACGAGCATACAGCGGTGATGCGTCGGGACGGGAAGATGAGTAAAGGCAAGGGAGGAAGAGGAGAGGAGAGGGGAGGAGAGGAGAGGAGAGGAGAGGAGAGAAGAGAAGAGAAGAGAAGAGAAGAGAAGAGAAGAGAAGAGAAGAGAGAGGAGAGGAGAGGAGAGAGCAGAAGAGAAGAGAAGAGAAGAGAAGAGAAGAGAAGAGAAGAAAAGAGAAGACAAGAGGAGAGGAGAGGAGAAGAGAATGAGAAGAGAAAAGAAGAGGAGAGGAGAGAGCAGAAGAGAATTGAAGAGAAGAGCAGAGAAGAGAAGAGCAGAGAAGAGAAGAGAAGAGGAGAGGAGAGGAGAGGCAAAGAGAAGAGAAGAGAAGAGAAGAGAAGAAAAGAGAAGACAAGAGGAGAGGAGAGGAGAAGAGAATGAGAAGAGAAAAGAGGAGAGGAGAGAGCAGAAGATAATTGAAGAGAAGAGCAGAGAAGAGAAGAGAAGAGAAGAGAAGAGAAGAGAAGAGGAGAGGAGAGGAGAAGAGAAGAGAAGAGAAGAGAAGAGAAGAGAAGAGAAGAGAAGAGAAGAGAAGAGAAGAGAAGAGAAGAGAAGAGAAGAGGATGTACAACATATTGGGGGGGGAGACATCCATGAAAAGAGCAGAGAGAGAGCAAAAGCGGGAGCAGCGACTGCACGCATAAATCACTGACAAAATGAGAGGACAGCGAGCATGGGAGTTGGTCAGAACGAGGAGATGATGAGGAGTGTGGAGCGCTAGTTGCTATCTGACTCTGGGTCTGTGGAATGCTCCGCAATATCGGAGGGAGGGGTTAGTGAGGAGGGAGGACGACGAAAAAAAAAAAAAGAGGGGAGAGAAAGTGGGAGAGAGGTGACTGAGGCTGGGGCGATTTCCTTCCCCTGGTCCCTTGGAATGAGTGTGTTCTCCCACAGGGTTGGGCTGAACCCGCTTACAACACCGAACACAATCAGAGGGCAGGGCTGAAGCGTTTCCTCTTCCTCCCCTCTCTCTCTCTCTCTCTCTCACTCTCTCTCTTCCTCTCTCTCCCTCTCATACACGCACACAAACACGTGCACACAAACACGTGCACATACAGTGTACTCACACACACACAGGATACAATATATACAAAGTACGTCACTCGTCTGCATGGACACACAGTAACTCACTGACTAATTTTTCTCTCTAGTAATCAGTGATGTAGTGGTAAATAGTCAATGATCATCATAAGGCAAAACAAACATTAATATAAACTAAAATCACTTATACTCTCAGAAATGTATTCATTTATCCTATTTTCCCATAAAAGACCTTATCCTCATATAACTTACATCAATTTGATACTACATATATTATGAATTTATATCATAAAAACATGGCAAATTATATTCTGCAAATAAAAAGGTGGATAAACTGAGCATAGGTGTGTTTACCCTCCACTACCTCCCTACTGTTAATGACTAAATCACCAAACACAAGACAAACGTCTAAACAACTGGATGTCTGTGGGTGTCTGTGTTTGCATTGGATGAGTGTTTCTGTGTCTCTTGCTTAGCTACTTGAAAACATCTCATCACATCTTGAGCTTCAAAGCCCACACTGTGCGCTATTCAAATTCATTTCAACAGCACTTCTGCTGTATTAGATAGTATACAGTGGATAAAGACAGAGAGGGGGTGACATGCGAAAGAGGTTGGTAACGGGATTTGAACCACTGACATTCTGAGTACACGGTATGCACGCTAGTCCACTGAGCCATTAAAATACTTCATCTACTGCATTTAAAACAGGATTCTCATACGTTCTACGACACCCACCAGCCACCAGACAAACGCTAGTAAATTCTGACTGCAGCTGGCAAGTTTATCCATTCTACCATCCTCTTAGTTTGCTGGCAAAACAGCAAAAGTGAAATAGTGGATTTTGTGATGTAGCCTACTAGCTAGTGCGACAAGTGGACAAGAAAGTTCTTTCCTGCCGTGGTTGTAGGCTAAACACTAACACCAAACCAATAGAGGGCTTTCAGGTGACGTAACCATGGATGGACGTAACTCACCCTCCGGCGGCCATATTGGAGGACCTCAGTTCTTGGCAGCAGTGTCTGTGGACAGCTGATTGTGTTTCTAAATGTACAATTTGGTTGTCTCAACAGCATTCTATAGGCATGGTTAATTTCTGTGCTTTCACCACTGACACATCTGATCAATTTAATGTCACTTTGTTAGCTAGCTAATAGTATCTGGTCAGCTAAACGTCACTGTCTTATAAACACATGATTTGCGCACCAGCTAGCATATCTAGTAGAAGCTAATGTGAGTGTTAGCAGTGGCTGGTAGTCTCATGTAGCCTTGCTTTGCTAAATTAGCCTATTGGCGAGTAGCTAGGTAACACCGCCAAAAACAGCTGTTTGTTCAACTGTTCAGTTCACTTTGCATAAAATGCCCTCACTCTGAAGATCTAAAACTCAAAGTGGTTCACACACACACACACACATACACACAAACCTTGACAGAGCAGAAAAGGAGAGCAGGGTTTCTTATGGAGACTTCGCAGTTGCAACACAATTTCTCCTAGCAGCCACGTTTGGCGCCATCATGGAAGTCCATTGGAGAATTGGCGGTGTGCGCAATTAATGTCTAAATATATAACAACCTGGCTAGAAAAAGAGAAATAGCTAATCTGAAAAAGATTGCTGTGGTGTGGCTGTAGGCCAGTTCAGTAAAGTAAAAGTGATTGGTCCAATATGGTAGATTTGTCAAATTGTGGTTACTGTGACACAGGCTCCAGCCTTGTCTTTAGCCCTTGTCCCTCTGGTCCTAGTCTCTGCTACAATTCACTATGAGTTACAGCTTGAGAAGTTAGAGTTCATTAGATTCAGGGTTAGGATTTAGGTTTCGGGTTTAGATTTGGGTGACGGTTAAGGTTAGGGGTTAGGGGCTAGGGGATGAATGTAGTCAGTGGAAGGTCCTCAAGGATAGAAGTACGTGTGTGTGTGTGTGTGTGTGTGCGTGTGTGTGTGTGTGTGTGCATTATGTGCATGTGTCTGCCCGCACTCTCTCTCTCTCTCTCTCACACTGTGTGTTTGCACTATGTGTGTGCAGTTTGCATATACTATAATTTCTTTAATTAACAACACTCAGTCATCACCACCGCTTGGTCTCTTTCTCATATAGGAATATCATCATTCAACCCACACATCTTCCCCAGCTGAAAGCCCTAGCTGTACTGGGTTTCTGTGGCTAAAACTCCACCTTCATTCAGCTGGTAAGCGATGACTGAGCGAGGCGTTTCTGACGTGGGACATTAAACCGTCTGACCGTAAAACGGTTCACAGCAGAACAGATGGGAGTTTTTTCTGTCTGCTTTGTTTTCTTCCTTTTGACAAAACATAACTTCTGTTTATTTACTTCTGAATCTGTTTTGTTTTGTATCACCATGAGCCTCATCCGAACTTGTTTGGTTGAAACAGCTGTTTCCCGTGACACATGCTGCAGCCTGGGCTACCAAAAACACATCATGTTGAGACGCAAATACAACAGGAAGAGTCAATGTGACAACATAACAATAATACTGTTTCACTATTTGTTTTATAGTAGAGGGAAAAACACATGACAGACAGTACTTTTGCATGTGGAAAACATTATCTGTACAGCTTCAGGACTGAGGTTTGGGTTGATAACCCATGAAATCCAAGATACTAGTCAGCAGCAGAGTACAGTATTCCACTTGGAGGGAAAAAAAGACTCTGCTGCCCCCTGGTGGCTGTAATAGAAGGTACAAGAAGGAAACAGACCAGAGGCACTTGGACTCTGATGAGCAGCAACTTGGATTATACTTGATAAACTTGTGGGCGACTTAATTCTTCTCTGCATAACATTGATGCTGTTATGCACGCATCATTTGTTTACTTATTTATTTATTCATGTTCAAAATTTTAGACAGTCCTGTGTGTGCTGGATAAACTTCACGACCCACAGGCCCATCAAACCTATTGACAACAGATAGTATAATTAAAAGTTGCGTATTTGGAGATACATTTCCATCTATCAGCGGCACTATCAGTCTCTCAGGCAAAGATCAATGAATCATCATGAAATGTTAGCAACGTACTGAGATTGATGTGGCCAAAATATCATAAAAGTTAGTCGTTATCTTTTTTAGTCTTGCGTTTTCTGGCTCAGGTCTGCTTAACAAGAAGGGATCTTCTTGGGATTATGCATGGCAAACATGATTTAAACTATAATATCATGTTTCATTTTTATAAAATAGCAATTATGGGTGGATGATGGTTTGCTGTGTGTAATCCCCAGAAAATCCCTTGTCAGTTAGACCTGTGATGACATATGAACAAATAAAAACAGGATGGAAGGTTATATTTGTTTAAACCTATGCACAATAGGCAGATTTAATAGCAATGGATTCAGCAAAAGCAAATAACATTGCCAAGGCAAACAAGTTCAACCTCAATTCACATGTAATGTTTCATATTATCCAACAGGTGGCACTCTAACTGCACAGCTACCTCAGCATGGCTTCTGAATTTGCCATTGTGGTACACAGTGTGTTTCCTTCAGATTTGTTGTTAACTCTGGCACAAGTGAAAGGTAATTTAAAGTGAAAGTAAGAGGTTTGCTCCCAGAGCTTTTTTGCCAGTTTAAATTTCAGTACTGTTCATGGTTCAAAAATGGGTCTGAATTGGGGACAGTTTAGTGTATATGAATAAGAGACAGTAAGACAGGTAAGCAAACAGTGTCAAATTCAATTCAAATGCATCCAAGAAATAGAATCTGAATTCCAAATCCCCAACAACACAATTTTCCACTCCTTTCACCATCTCCTTGAACGCAGCGCTATGGCAGTCTGTCCCTGCTCAGTGTTCTTGGAAAGTCATTGCCTGGTCATTTTAGTGGATTAAGATAATGATATTAGACTGTGAGACAGTGCCCATCCATCATCCATAGAAAACCAATGGTCATCTTCATCCATCTGCTCCACTCATTAGACTAATGACTCCTCCCAAAGCAGGGAGTGGCTTTAGGAGAGAGAGAGCGGTAATCGAGATTAAGTAAAACGTATGTGTGTCTATGTGTGAGTGTGAGTGTGTGTGTGTGTGTGTGTGTGTGTGTGTGTGCGTGCGCGGCAAAGCCTGAAAATGTACTATATTAAATGAAAATGTGACCTCTAGCTTTATCAGAGAGATAATGTGGACTGCATTTCATACTGAATAAGGCAAACGTTACCCGGTGCCTGATAAGTTAATGAATGCACAGTCCGTAATATTAAATACAACAACACGCAATGTTTATACAACCTAATAAGGTCTCCTAAAGTTAATGCATGATATTGAAGTATGTGTGTGTGTGTGTGTGTGTAACCCTCATTGGGATTTGTGGCATACCAACTGCATGAGCTCAGTAGTCAGGAACAGAGCTATGATAACCTTCACTCTCTCTTTCTCTCTCTCTCTCTCACACACACACACACACACACACACACACACGCTATTGTAGTGTATCTACAGTCAGACTTTGAAGATCAGTGTTTACAGTGGATCCCTAGTGGACACTAGGTCTGGCCTTCTCCAGAACAAGGACAGAAACCAGTCAGCCCAGACCAGAAGTGCTACACCCGTCGCAGAAAAGCATTTCCAAACAATCCTTTGGGATTTGTTTTGAAGGCTTTGTGTTTCTAATGTTTTCTTCAAGCTACAATGGTTTTGTATGCTGCCTTACAAAGCCAAAGTGCAGCAACTGTGAGTAGTGAAGCTAAGAAAACAGGATTTTCCTTCTGTTTTTGCAACTACTGAAATTATAACTTTAAACAATGGGTAGACTACAGTCAAATGGTTTATACACAAGATAAATATGGGGTTACCAGAAACTATATCAAGTACTAATGCATTTTTTTTACCAAATTGTTGCAGTACTTTACCTTTTCAGGACAGTAAAGTACTTAAATGTCCAGTACATATAAACAGTGGCTTTATAAACATGCTCCCATACACAAACCATTCCTTTAACCTGATCTACACAACAGTACACATAAAAGCCAGTTCTTGTCCTCAGGGTCAATCCTCCAAAAATATCCTGCAGCTGAGGTTTTTTACTGGAAAACACTGGTCCTGACCTGCGTCACCGTGCCATTGTCACGGTAACTAACGCCACGTATCCTGGCAACCGCGGAGGGAAGAGGAAGTCCATGTGCCTGTGTCATTAGGAGGCCATGTGACTGGAGAGTGTTTGTAAACACGGCAGGCAGGAGGCGGGCCTCATGTGGGAGGGAGGGAGCGGCTTGGTGTGGAAGGGTGAAGGTAGTTAAATAACGCAATGGTGAGCTTGGCAGGCATTCGATTCTGTTTTTGGCCCACTAGAGATTTGTCAACCAACATGTCAGGTCCTCCTCTCCCTTACCTTCCTCTGCTGTGTGAAAAATGTACCTTTTCTGCCTTATTTGTTTACCTGGCACGTCTCAAACGAACATAAACAACATAAAATAAACATTCAAAGGATGCAGGAATATTTGTCCCATCTATTGACTGGGAGCTGGAAGCTGAACTCTATACTATTAGTTGCTTTGAATGTTGACAATATGGGAATTAAATGAATTTAGGAAGACAGAGAAACAGATAGAGAAATAAAAAGTCAGACAGAGAGACACAGACAGAGACGGGTTGCTGTCTGCTGTCTGAGTAGGAGTCTATTGTTCACTTTGTGTTCTCCTCCGAGACCACCGGCTGCCCTCGTAAATCTGTCCCAACCAGACACACACACACACACACGCACACACACACACAGTTTGCTCATCCACACAACCAAACCCAGGCACGACCGAGGGAAAGAGAATTAAACTGAGTTCAATTAAATTAGAATAGAGTTGAACGTATCCTTGCCATGTTGGTTTATTTACCCTATGAATCAGTTCTTGGAGATGGCGGCCCCAGGTGCTGCCCTGCCTCATTTTATGAGTACATTTTTAAGAGCCTGTCTGCGAGTAACTATTATTTTATTCAGAAAAGGGCGATAAAGGCAGTCTGTGCAATGCATGGAAACTTTATTGAACTATAAACAAAGTTTGAACAGCCTCATTCCAAAATTCTATACATAACTTTTTGGGGAAGAAATGTTACCTTATGTTTATTGCTCAATATTTTGAAAATGCAGATGATTGCATTCTCTCAAACATCCCTATTTTGTAAGTATGGGTATTAAAATTTATAAGATTGAGTCTTGTTTTCTAGCAAGTCAGTAAGAGTCAGTGCCATTGATTTACATCATTGTTGTCCAATGAAAACATGGCACAGTTTTTCTCAGTTTCACAATTGGAGATCAGTATCAGTCTCTAAAATATCTATTTGTTAGATATTGTAAAATTCCTACACATTTAGCTTAGGTTTCTATGCATTGAACAGACTGTTTTCATCATGCTTGCTTGGATACTTTGTATTGATAAGGAAGACAGTTTGGTTCTATTAGTCAGAAATCTGGCAGAGTGCAATTGTAAATCTGTGTTGTTGTGGTTAAGAGGCTGAATGACAGGTGCTCTCCTCAGTGCCAGCACCGCTGAAGTGTCATGAGAAGCTCTTCTCAGAGGTCAGGACAGATATAGACTCACTTCTGCAAGAGTTTGGCACAATTCTGTATCACACTCAAAGCATGGGATACAAAGACGGCCAACTCACGATTATTGCTCTCATTGGTTAAATCACAGAGGAAGATGCAGAGCAAATGCTGGTTGTACATTACAGATTTCTTTTTTAACCCTTATTTACGGAGGGAAGGCTGACTGAGCAGGCACGCTCTTTTCCTGCAACACCCTGCTTCACACAAACGGACACCTGATAGCTGCTCAGTATAACCACAGTCTTCTACTTTTGGCCAATGAGCAGCTTCACTGGAGCCGTTGGGGGTTCAGTACTTTGTTCAAGGGCACATCAGCAGAGGTTGGGGAAGGAGGGGAGAGTGTCACTCATTCACTTTGCCCACCCAACTTTTCCCAGCCAATCCAGGGATTCACACTATCAACCTTCCATTAACAAGCCCACTTCTCTCTAACCTCTAGCTTCAGTCAGGAGGACTGAATGATGTGAGTCCAGAATGCAGCCATCAGTATTTGGTGTATTGCAATATAAACATAAGACATAAAACTATGAATATCCACCAGCTGTGGCTAAGAGCTTAACTCCTGATTCCTTATGCCTAAATAAGATGATGTAGCGGAAAAGTCTATATAAGTGCTTTACTCAATTAGACCACAGCATCATCCATATAAGTCATTCAGCTACATTTAGCGCTGTTGTTACATTTAACTGTGTGCATTTTGGTGATTTAATCCATTTCTCAATGAAACATGCATTTTCATCTTGGTTCAATTCACAGTAGCAGTTTCATACATTTGGAATATTTTGTAAGAGCAGATTAAAATTAAATGTCGGTGCCACAAATGAAAAGTCACTCTATACTTAACACTTTATACCAATTACAATAATTACACTTTATATTACCATAATTATTATGCAAGTCGATTGTGGTTCACAGCAAAGATAAATCTCAAAATGGCCACTTTCCCACAGTAATGTATAGGCCTATACACAATACACCGCAATAACAAAATGTCTGTCCTTCAAACAGCCCTTTGGGGCCAAAAAGACCCCAATGTGCAGAGGATGCTTTATGTTTTTCTAAGCTGTGCCCGTCAACATCTACCCATCCTGTGTCAGGTGGGGGAAGCTGCGAGCCAAATGTTCCCCCCCCGGTTGCCAAGCCAAACATCCAGCCGTTTCCACATGGCTTCATCTGACATATCTGTCAGAAAACAGACATTTCCACTAACTCATGAGGTGCTGACCAGACCAGGGTCAAATATTCTTCGCATTTGTTTTAACCTGGTTGGAGCACCAGATGGGTGGGGTTTACTGCATCAGGACTATTCTGATAATGCCAGGCAAGTTGGCAATCACAGAAAAGTCTATAATTAAATTCCAGTTACTTTCCCGTGATTGTTTAAAGTTTCTGACTGCATCATACTATATGGCAACTCCACCCAGCTGGCATCTACGCAAGTAGGAAAAAAAACAAAAACATGAAAAGCATTTGCAAATACTGTTTGACCCAAGTCTGGAATAGACCAGCAGATACTGGATCCTAATGAAGTTACTACATTATAACAGAAATGAATAGTTAATCAGAAACAATAATCAAAGACGTATTCTGTAGTGAAGACTGAACCCAAGTAACAGAAACACTCTCAAATACAATGTTCACATACAAAAATGTCAGAACATCTCTCATCTGATAGTTCCTTTAAGTCCCATGATTCTTTATCCATCCACTTTGAAAGACAAATGTTCATTAATCACTATATCAAATGTAAAGATGATTGCATCCAATCAAATCACTCAGAGATCAATCAAACACTTTGCCTCTTTAACAAATACCATTAAGGAAATTGAGAACGTGTTAACCCTTAGCCTTCCCGAGGCTCCATTTAACCTCCTCTGTCAGTTGATTGACCAGGCCCTGACACCAAGATGACCCGGCTAACCTCAGATCACCCCTCATTTAGACGACTGGTTGATGCTGTAACAGATACTGCCTTCATCTTCCCAGTGGGTTAGAGCAGCCATTGTCAGTCTTTTTCCTCACAGATCCTTCTCATTTGACCAAAAATGCCCAGTAAAACTCAATCATTTAATAGCATTTCCTTTGGTTATTCTAAAAGAAATATCTAAAAATAGTCTATTGTTAAACTTCTTTTGGCTCAAGTTCTCAACTCTTTCTTTCCTTAGATTCTCTCAGGGAGGCTTAGACCCCAGGTTGAAGAAATTAAAGTAATCAGATTCCAATTTTAAGCAGGCCACCAGTAATCTATGACATTACATTTCGAAAGTAACTTCGCCAAACACGACAAGGGCTCCAAATAGGCTTTCCCAGCCTTGGGGTCGGGCCTTATATGAACATGGGGTCCCAAAAATAATCCCTGAAAAAAATAGGACAAATGTAATAAGATCTCATCCTGGCTTTTACACTAGATAGACTACTGCCAACCACTTATATAGCTGAAAAGTCACTGTGAAAACCTTATAGTGTCCCTATAATAAAATGTCACTTAACCAGCTCAAGCAGCCTGGAGGATCTATTATAAAGTAGGGATAGGGATAGAGGAGGAGTATGGGACAGGGTTCGACTGAAATGATTTTTTGAAGCAGATTTCCCCCAGAATGTTCTTCTTGGCAGGGTAAAAAAAAAAAGCCTTTGAAACAGCAATTAGACAATCATGGGACACTAAAACTCAGACTAATGTCATTATTTTAGGGTCTATTTTTAGCAGCTTGCAGTGTTTTTATGTAGCTGTGGTCAGGGAGGAACCTCCATCATATCGGAGGTGGATGACATGACCGACTGTTATCCGATATTTAAAAGGCCAATATCGGTGTAACCTTCCAACCCTCCAACCCCTGGCTCAGAGGAACCTATATGAGATGAGGGCTTCGGGGCAGGTAACTGACCTCGGCAGATGAGTCCCTCCTGGATGACGGTCTGTTTGCAAACGCCGCAGTGCTTGGCCTTCTTGAAAGTCTTCACCCGGAACGTATGGGAATGGAGAGCCTCCAACTCCTCTGGCTGCAGGAAAAAAAAAAAAAAAAACAACAACAGAAGACAAAAGAGGAGGAATGTTAGTGTTAAAATGTCACGACCAGTTCGGATTTCAGTGAGTCCAGGTGGTGCGGTTCATTTTGGACAGATGTTTTCTTTTTGTCTTTTAAGTGCGGGGTGTTTCTTTCTTTTTCTGGACAGTCTAAAAACACAGAAACATTTATCCATCCAATTTTCTTCCATTTGCCTTTATAATAGTGACTCGACGAATAGCAAAATGAGCGAAACCCTGGCTGCAAATACACACATCCAAGCCCACACTTGTTTGGACTTGACATTTTGGCCCTTGCTTAGGGCATTATAGTCAGATCTGAAACTATTCAATCATGAGCACTCTGAACTTCAGCTGTCTGTGCGTAAAACACCAGGTGCAACTAAAATAAAGTGTTCTACCCAGGAAGAGAGGATGCAGAGGCTCGGGTTCTATTAGAAATTTAGAGGACAGTTGATGCTATCTCTAGGCAGAAGGAACTGGACAAAGCAGGGAAAAGGAGAACACAACCCTCACATCCTCACTGTCTGTCTCTCCCCCTCTCTCTCTCTCTCTCTCTCTCTCTCTCTCTCTCTCTCTGTCCTCTATCTCCTGTCATCTCTCTTTCCTCCCCCTGCAGGTGCGTTATGCAAGACTTTGGAGACAACTCCTCTCTGACAGCGTCCTTTCGCCCCTGACCCCTGCCTCTCCCCAAATGAATCCTCCCTGTCTGTCCGTTGTTTTTCCTCCCCCATATTCCATCTCAACTACCCCCCCCCCCCCCCCCAACATCCCTCCCACACCAGTCCGTTTCCTGTCTGCTTTCTAAACCCGCCGTTCATCGACGTCGGAGAGCAACCAGAAAAGTCAAACTTCGGACGCTCGATTGTCTCCTGTGGCGTCTTTACTACTAGAGACCCGCATCGTGTTTCCATTTGCCCCGTAATGGACGACCGTGGGGAAATGTGACATCATTTCCTCTGTGTATTTGCTCAGCTGGTCCCCATTTTTACTTTGAGGTTCAGCTCCATGGGGGTAATGGTCCCTTGAATAACCCTGTGAGCCAGACAGCCTTACCCAGTCCTTCTATTACAGTCATTATGTTGTAGAGGTACATGGCCACAGCAATGTAGTAGAACCATATTTAACCTGACTCACAATATCCAGAATTAACCAATTAACAGACCCAGTATATAGTGGTTAGACATAGAATAGAATAGAATAGAATAGAATAGAATAGAAGACAACAGAACAGAACAGAACAGAACAAAACAGAATATAAATTTAGTCTAGATATTTGCCTTTGGTTTTTACTGTGGTCGAGTTAAGAACATATACAAGATACAATCAATACATAATCAAAGGGCACAAGAGGCAGATGCAAAATAACAGCATTTCCAATACATAGAAACACAAATTTTCTGTTTCATTTAAAAACATTGCTGCTGCCAATTAGGTTATGCTGGGTGAGCTGGAGCAGGTGTTCATGCACATCTCATGTTTCAGGGCTGACCAAGTATTTCAAAGTGTTTCAGTTATCTGAACATCTCTGTTTTTGGAACAACTTCCCTTGCCAAAGGGGCTTTGGATGAGTAAACTCCAACTGTGAGTGAAAACAAAATGAAAAGAGACCATGTAAAAGAAAAAAAATCTGTCTGAATTTGTGTATGTATGAGTTTGTCTACATGTCTGTGTGTGTGTGTGTGTGTGTGTGTGTGTGTGTGTGTGTGTGTGTGTGTGTGTGTGTGCGTGTGTGCGTGTGTGTACGAGAGAGAGAGTCAGAGAAAGAGAGAGAGAGAGAACCTATATGTGTATGTATATAGAGAAAGTATACATACACACATACACTCAAAAGCCCTAAATGTGCAGATCTGCAAAGCATATGTTCCATATAGGGATTAAACAGAGAAAGTGACAGTTTTATTGGATGTGTTTTCAAGGCAGGAAGTGCCAGTTAGCATGGCGTCTAGCCATGAGGGCTCCATTAAGCCAGTGTGTGTGTGTGTGTGTGTGTGTGTGTGTGTGTGTGTGTGTGTGTGTGTGTGTGCTGGACAGGGCTCAAAGTGGCCATGTGGTTGGCATATTGGGGGACTTATGCGGGAATTTTCATACAGCATGGGAAGACCAGAGAATCTCCAGGAATGGCAAGGAGAAAATAGCAGTGTCCTGCCTAGAAAAAAATTCCCAGACAGCCAACCACGGTAACCTCCTAACCGCTAATGACCTTTTTTTTTTTCTCCTCATCAATCCTAAAAGGCAACGTGTTGGAAAAGCGGCTTAGGGAATCCGACCGCTGTATAGACCTAAGACTTGAGTGATAAACCAGACTCACTATACATCGCCTCTCTCTCTATCTTTCTCCTTCTCCATCTCTCTCCTTCTCAATTCCTCTTTGGTCTTTCACACTTCATCCTTTCTCACTTCACCTCTTTCTTCTTCTTCTTCTTCTTCTGGTTTCTTTTCCAGGGCATTTATCCACTTGCTTCTCCTCTTAAGTCTCCATTGTTCAGCTCTGACACCGGCCTCTTCCGTCCTCCCTCCCCTGTCTGAAGTACGCCAGTTAACAGAAACGTGGATTTACAGTCCTAGACGTCTGCGCCGTGGAAAGGAAAAGCTCCTTGTCTGTTTCCCATGAGCGACTTTATTCCCAGACAGTGCCTGACCCTGTTAGCACATAGCCAGCCTTCATACTGAAACACTCATGTGGATCCAGGTGTGAAGTACAGACAGACATTCAAAATAAAGATGTGAGTGAAGAGGAAGTCTCATTATACATCCTCTGTCTCTCTCTTCCTCTCTCCTTCTCCCTCGCCGAACCACGGGTGGCATCTGGCCAGCTATCGAAGAAATATTTCACTTTGGTAGAATACTTTCACTTCTTAGGAAGCAAATCACCCTAGATAATCAATAGCAGACAAACCCTTCAAATATAAGACACCCTAGGGATCCATTCTAACTGCCAGCTTTCAGGCCTTTCCTCCAAAGCCTGTACTCATGATCAATTTAGAGAAACAGGTAAAATATCTTCTAGAGTGTGTGACCCAAAACATAGAATGAAATAATATGACTTTGGTTATTTTCCATGTTTGTAGAGTTCATTTTTCCATTTCAGTGTTTTTTAAGACTAAGGTTTCAGATTGAAGTGATTGGTGGCAACTACAGGTCCCCAGAACAGCCAAAATTGGTAGTTGTCCACAGTTCATGAACTCGTAGAGAGGTTTAGGTGCTCAAACTGACTATTATTACCCCCAGTGCGAACGTCAAGCTGCTGTTTAAACCTCGCTCCTGTGGGACAGCAGGTCCAGTGTTTGTCTGTCAGAGCCACATGGCAACAACGGGACAGGCGACCCTTCATTCCATCTCCCGGCTACGCCTCAACGCTACATAATGTGATTAGCTTAATCTAGTTAGGCTGAAACAATGACCGAGGCTGTGCAGGGCCTGCCATGTTGGCAAGGGGGCATTTCAGGGGGGGGGGGGACGCCTCTGCCTGGCATCCATACATGCCGTTTTCCAAGGCGCCGACATGCCAAGGCTCCGGCTGGCACCTGCTAGGTTGGGAATCTGTGGGTGACAGGGATTTTGGCAGGGTGAGGGATTGGTAAGGGGTAATAAATGGGTTTAGTGGCATTTTGAGTGTGTTTAGGATATGTGTTTGAGAGTACGCGTCTGCCTGTCTATCATTCTGTATTTAAAGGGGCCCTATTATAGGAATTCTATTGTTTCTTGATATACATATATGATTAAAGATGTTTAATCAAGATATTGTTAAAATTTGATTTTGTTTGCATGGTTAGATTTTAGAAAAAAATCCACCTTCTTTTCACAGGCAGTTTCAGATTAAGTAAGTCAATGTATCCCAACTGGACTTGGTCTTGATTGGCTCCCCTTACTATTATATTGCTAAAATCTTTCCAATCAGGCAAGTTTGCAGCATTTGAACTGTAAAGCCTCCACTCAGCAGGTGTACAATATTTGAATTAGAGGGGCTGGTATTATCAGCCAATCAGCCTCCAGTATTGTGACTGTTCTGCCTGTAAGCACTAAGTCTTCAAATTCATTCAATAAAGACACTTTTACCTAAGGCCCCGTTCACATGAGCATTTGTGATCAATCAACCCAGTCCATCAGAAAAGCTGAAACTAGTTGAACTTCTGACTGAACGCAGGTAAACATCATCCGCTAACGGACTTCATCAGCCAATGAAATTTGTAGACTGCCTCAAAAGGTTTTGAGACACGGCCACGACAACACAACCTGTGTTTTCTTTCAGTCAAAATGCCACCAGTCTATATGGAAATAGATTATCTCTGGAATGAGACAAACAATCCTCTGGTTTCACCTCCAAACTGCTTGGGAATTGACTGTCAACATAAAAGCAATCAATACTATATATATAGAACCAACACAAGCAAGCTGCAGGCAGGTGTTAAGAGAAACGCCCTCTTTAACCAGCGCTGTCAAAGCGTCTAACTCGCTAACCACATCAATCAAAACAGATCATAAAGACCACAGGAACTGAGCTTACTGTGAGTGAGGTGCCATTTCTTGCTTTGGGCTACCATGAAGTAATGTGTTTTGGATGTAATTACCATGCAGGTATTCAGTAAAGTATATGAACTTACAGTAGATATTTATTGTAATCCATGTTCCTGATCAAACTGTGTGCAGTTGGTGAATACAATTTGAATTGGTGGCTGACTGAAATCAAGATGCAGTACATGAATTGTTGGTCATTTTGGGACTTTGTGAGCAGTTTCTTGCACGCAGCAGACTACAAAATAAAATAATGTGGATAGAACCTCATACATGCTGCTGTACTTTTGTCTACTGTCTAATGATTTATGCATGAAACACATTTTTCAGATTCCAAATCAAATTACTTCTACAACGCGGGGGGTACCGTTTTAATCGGTCAGCGTTGCCATAGCGATAAGCAATGTTTCTCCACTGTAGATGCGATTTAACCTCTCCCGTCGCCTCCCTTCCCTTGGCAACTTAGTAGGTCTGTTTACATAGTTGCTTTGGAAACACGGGTCCAAACAGCCTCCAAAAAAGCTCATGTCAAAATTGGCATTATGATTCATTCTAAATGAATGAAGTTATACTGGCTGTTCATTTTAAAAAGGGCTTAAAACATGTTTAAGAAATAAAAAAACTTAATAGTCTGCCTGAAATATTACATTCTGACCATGCAGAGAAAATAAACTCTCATACTCGTATAGCTACATTGTACACTTGCAAAGTATGCTCAAGCATATAACTGAAAGAGGGAAACTTTCCTTCTCTTTCACACAAACACACACACTCACACACACACACACACACACACACAAGCGTGTTCAACAGGCAGAATGTCTCAATCTCAGATTCTATTCAGCGGCCTCTTTGACCACTCCTGAGCATTCTCACACTCTCCCACCCTCTACCTATTCACAAACCGGGGCTTATCCGGTAGGACAGACACTGGGGGGGGGGGTCCAGTCATCCACTGGTATGCCACTTGTCATGTTTACACATTTCTCATTCCTCAGCTCTTATTTCAGGGGGGTAAGATGGGTGAAAGGAGGAGAGAAGGGGATGGTGAACATGGGGATACTCAAGTTGAAATGCCTCCTGGTTTAAGGGTTTGATTGCCAATAATACTGGAGTGGCTGGTAGTCCAACGCGCCCTTCTTTACAAAGCCAAACAAACAAAGATCCCTTCAACAAGCCTGTCTCTTTTGGCCCCCGTTGCCCCCACCAAAAATCCAGCCTGTGTCGTTTAACCCCAAAATACTATGTAAATAAATGGCACAGAGCAATATAGCAGGACGCTCTCTTTTGTAGGCCGTTAATTGTTTCCGATCATTAGCAATGCGGCCGGCGCTCTCAGAGTTTGTTTATTGTTTGGGGGGTAGCTGGAGTGTAAGGGGAGTCGCATGGGGGTATAGGGGTGATGGGGAGAGGGATGGGGGGGGGGGGGGGGGGGGGGGGGGGGGTTTGCGGCGGTGGTAGCAAAGAGCTGAAGGGTTGAAGGCAACGCTGTGAGTAAATGTGGCCCTCTCTGATTGTTTTCTGTTTCAAAGTGTTGCAGAACCATGCAAATGCCCTCAGTCCTTCGCATTCCCTTCACACTTCGGTCTCTCAAACGAGGCACAAAGGAAGGAAATGGTTTCAGACAGGCACCCGGGACCCCCGAAAGCTGGGGTCAGGGTGTACACATAGCCCCCTCAGCTCAGGCGCTGCAGCTCCTGGGAACAGACTCCCGTTCCCTAAGAGACGCACGCATAATCTCCCGCCTCACACTCATTAGCGCACACACACACACACACACACACACACACACACAAACAAAACATGCACACACGTGCATAAAAATGCACATGCACACACAGACAAACACAGTTGTGCATTCACACTCGCACACACATATGCATAGACGCACACCCAACCTTCTTTCACACATACCACACGTCCCACCCTACTTTCCCACTGCTGGAAGGCCTTACAGAAGAGGATGGTGCCGTTTTCTTCACTCTCTGTCCCCAACCAGTCCATCTTCCAACCTTGATTGTTCAGTTTTTTTACGACATTGTTTTTTTTAGTTTTTGTTGACACAGTGGTTTGTGTTGGGGTTGGCATTTTCTCCTACTCCTGGCTGCGTAGTGCCAACATTTCCTACTGCCTCAGGCTGTGTACTCGGTTGTTTTCTGATCAAAACTGCTCAATTTTTCTCGCCCAGAAAGAACTTGCTCTCATGAGTCACCTACAGTGGCCTATGGGGAAAAAATGTGAATAGGGTGAAATGAAAAAAAGGGTACACGTAATTATTGGGGGCATTTTTGCAGCCTCATTTAAAATTTCACGGGGATTTTATGAATCTTCAATGGGCCTTTTTGCATCAAGGTCCTGTTCATTTCTGACCCTGCCACACAGACACCCACACACACTCTAACCCAGCATGTGCTTCCAGTTCCTTCAGATTTACATCAGCATTACACCTGGACGTTAGGAAGATCTGCAAAAGTACAAGGCAACACCCACAATCAGACAGACAGACAGACAGACAGACAGACAGACAGACAGACAGGCAGGCAAGCAGAGAAGGAAAAGGCAGATGAGAGAAAGACAGGCACACACATAGAAAGCCTATTAACAGACAGACTGACATCCACGTTGACGTTACTGCAACTAACTAGTTTCAAGATCTTGACTAGTTGCATGCTATATTTGGGATCTCTAACTGGGACATTGCTGGTGTAGTCTAAAATGTACAACATAAACTGAGGAGTGATCTGATGGGGAAAATAAAGCTGAAATTTCAGTCATGTAACTGAAACCCTGTGTTTGGGTGTCCTAGAAACCACAGAGACGCATCCTCACTTTCCCACTACAGCACATTATTTGTTTCAAAATGAGACAGGCTGCCCACCATTTAAAAAAAAAAAAACACTTACACCTACTTCTAGAAAATGAGTGCTGACTTCAAAATAAATCCCAATATGGAACATTATTGAAGCGTTTTACTATTTTTTAAGACATTTGTCCATTAAATTCTGTCATTGCTGAGGATGATATCATCTGGTATTTGTCAAATGCTGAGTCACAAATTTAAGGCAGCAATTTTTTTTTCTTTTAGTAGTGTTTTGGAGCGGTTTCAGTATGCGTTAGGTAATGCTATGGTATGGGTTAAGTCCTTCCAGACTCTGCTTGGCGACAGACATTCCAGCTGGATAAGGTAACCAAGAGGCTGTTTTCCTCCTTAACTTTAGAACTAAAAACTATTCCCTCAACTGCTCCTAAATTGTGACTCATGCAGACACACACTGAGACACACACACACACACACACACACACGCACACAGATTTCACCACTGATTTCACCAGCGTTCAGTTTCAGCACTCCATCCCTCAGCTCATTAAGAGATACAACCAATACGTGTGGGCGCATACGTGCATACACACACAGATGCACAGACACACATATATATACATAGATATAGATATAGATATACAGTATATACAGTACATATATATGTCAAGACTGGAAAATGTGGAAAATGCAGACACCATCTCTACATTCACAGTGCAGGCCTTCATGCTCAACTACAAATTGCTGCTTCTGATATTTTTGGATGACTGCTTATATCTATTCTAAGATGTAACTTATATCCGATACCAAATTGAACTGACAGATTAAAAATAACAAAAGACATCATATCCATTTCTGTACCTAAGCTTCTCCTACTCTCTAGTAGCTATCATGAAAAGGACTCCAATATTCAATATTCATTTCACTCAAAATGCTTCAAACTCATGGTTATGGTGTTTTTCCCTTTAGTTTTAACCAAATTGAGGCATTTCCCCAAATACCAATCAAGTCGACTATTTCGCTTTCTTTCCATCGTCTCATTGTCCTGTGGGTGCCAAAATTATAATAATTGCCTCAAGTGAATGACGTAAGATTTACTTGAGAAATTCTAATTTGAGCTTTCAAAAACAAGTCACATGTGGGTCGCATGCCGCAGGATCTGATTTTGTACTGATTAGAAAACATCAGATCTGTGTCACTTGAGGGAAAAAATCTGAATTGTGACAATTTCACTGTAAGCCTATGATGGAAATAGACAGACAGACAGACATGCAGGCAGACAGGCAACTAGATGGAGTGAGAGACAGGAAGCTGAATGGACAGACAGGCTGGCCTCTACTGTTTAATTTGGGGGTGATATTTTTTTAAGTAGTTGGGAAGTGTATTAATGAAATATACTGATAGAGTGTAGCTTACAGAAGCCACAGAAAGAGACAAATTTCCATCCTTTGCTTAATTTTTTAAGTTTAATTCCTTCATTCATTCTGTCATTCTCAATTAGAGAGGGCAGCACAGTCACCACACATGCCCATCCAAACACAGACCAGACTGGCCTTAGACCTCCACCTCTGTGTCCCTGCGATTCTCTTCAGTCTGAGTGAAGTTAATAAAATCAACATCGGAAGGTAGCGCTGCATCATCACCCAGCCAATCAGAGGCTATTGTTCATCCCGGTGGAGCCAGATCGCTTAACGAGACCCCTCCAGTCAACTGGGATAATCGGTGAGTTAGCACGCCATCGTCTCTCATATGGGACGCCATATGCACGTCTGGACATTTTGACAAGACACACTGGGGTGACCGCCGCATGTCTCCATCTGTGCCTGTTTGTGTATGGCAGTGTGTGACTGTGTTTGTGTGTGTGTGTGTGTGTGTGTGTGTGTGTGTGTGTGTGTGTATACGTGACACTGACTGACTCACTGAGTGTGCGAGCAAGCGAGAGACAAAATTTGTCCGGTGTTGAATTTTCTTTTTTCTCCCCAAAATCCTCGCAACACACCCCTCTTCTAACAATCCGCCCAGCCCCCTTCCCATTGGGCATGTGCCCTATTCACAAGGCCGGCTATTCTTCATCTCGCTCAGCTGAACGTGAGCTAGCAAGGGCCATCCGACCTTTGACCTATCCCCGCTTCTCTTCTTCCCCTCCGCCTGACCTCTTTCCTCCTCATCTAGTCAAGACCTTCCCTGCTCCAGCCCTCCTTCCCACTCGTCCCGCTCTCCTCCCTTTCATCCCGCGGCCCCCTCGTTCTCCCCAAAACTTCCATTCTGTCTCTCCCCTCATCTCTCTCTCTCTCTCCCCTCGTCGCGTCACGTGAGCACAAAGAACCCCAGCGTGGCGAGTTTCTTTGCAGGCTTGTACTGGAGGTCCATGGGAACGGGGCAGAGAGGTTTGTCTCATTGATCTGAAAGGGAGTCAATGAAATCCTTGTTTTGATCCATCCGCAATCACAGCACTTAGTTTGATGACGTTATAGAAGTGGTTTTGTCGAAATACACATCCAACACTTTCTCCCCGTGCGAGTACACAAACACACACACATACACACACACTGAGCTGGCTGGAAGCAACACAGCTACCAGAGAGAAAGGCCCTAAATCTTTTGTATAAAACTAGAAAGGCCAAGTGTCGTCACCTGACTGCTGTTTTGAATTTTAGAAATGAAATATTTCAGCTTTCAAAATGTCCCTTCACTTTCTGTACAAACCTGTGTTTAGACCTTCAAAATGATGCAACAACATAATTATGTTTACCCCCTTCAACTGATGTCTTGTTAGCCTTCTCTTAGACCCCAAAATCCATTGGCCTTCCAGTGTTTATGTTGATGGAATATCTGCTTCATTAGATAATACACAGTCCAGGTAGACATAGCAGATTGGAGACACACAAACTGTAAATCAGATTCATATCCACATCACAAGCAACCCAACACACTGAGGCATCAGAGTGTTGGGTTGTCTCTTTCCCATCTTTCCACTTTATATCTAATAAAGAAGAAAGGCTGTCAATAATCTGAAAAAGATTGCTCTCATGCCCTCTTCCAGTGCCTTATTAAATGTTAATATGAATTTTACCATGCCATTTCCTTTGTTTAATATATCCAGCAGAAGGCAAAATGTCACTCCAGTAAATATATCAAGCTATAAATTTACACTGTCTTTTCTCCATATTGCTGAGGAAAGCCCCAATACAACGCAAAGGCAACACACACTGCAGATGCATAAACAGACAAGTGACGGTTTCACTTTACTGCCAGTGAAAGAAATGCGTGTGAGGTAAATCACGTCCATAGTCCATGAGTCATCCACTATACAATGAAATGGCTGAATTATTTATCCCATACCCAACAGCCAATGGCAGGTTACAGTTGTGAGTGTGACTCAATCAACGGAAAAATGACAAAAGAAGGATTTGTATGACTAGAGGGCTTCTTCCTTTAACAAACACAAACGCCTACACAACCATTTTCTGCTGATCCCCAAATTTCTGTCTTTCCTTTTGACTCCCTCACATCTGATGCTAGTTAACTATTATCTGCACAAGCCTAAACATTGTTGGTATCCATGTTTCTCCCCGGTTTAGATATCCTGCATTCAGGCAGCAGCCTAACCCCAAAACAACCAAATTCATTATGACTAATATATTTGCTCAGCTTCAAAAACACAATAGAATACTCCCAGCCCCAGATTACATGTCCAAGCCTGTTTCCCGGAAATTTTTACATTTATTTTATTTTTATTCAACCATTATATAACTAGGAAAGCCGAGATACAAGATCTCGTTTACAAAAGGGACCTGGCCAAGAAAAGCAGCATCAAAAAAAGGTTACAGACACACAACATGAAACAATATGAAGCATAAAAACATTAAATAAAAATAACACCAAGTTAGGAGCAACAATAGCTTATAACAAAAGAGATCAGTTGGAAGTCCATCAAGACCATAAAATCCATACGAACAATGAGACATTTTCAGCACAGTTTTAAATTCTCCCAGAGAGATTAGATCACGTAATTTCAAATCAACCTGCAAAGAGTTCCAGGTAGTACTAGGAGCAGAGCATTTAAAGCACTTTTTGCAAAATTCAGTTCGCACATTAGAGGCAGACAGCAAGAACAAGTCACTACCCTATACCACATGCAAATTCATACACTGTCATTACTATCGTGGCATAACGTTAATGTAAAGACAAGTGGCTGGGTGTTTAGAAAGACCATCACATAACTGAAAGGTCAAAGGTTTGATTCCCTTTAACATGTACTGAGTGCGTCCATTTGTCCTGTCAAAGTGTCTCAACAAGATACTGAACCCCTGCCTGCTCATTCATTGAAAGTTGCTCTGGATAACAGTGTCAGCTATATACAAAATACGCACAGTAATGTTCGCCAACACCAATGCTTACAGTGCATAAATGATATAGTCAGCACAGTTCTCTCACAATAAGATTTTACCTCTTGGCTCAGAGTCAACAGAGAAAGAGACTCAGATTCACCAACTCAGTACATTCTGTCATATTTACTTACAGAAATGTCAAATCCAATGTATTTGGATACTGATAAAGTGGTGTCAAGTGCCAGGAGGTGGCGGGTAGTGCAGTTACACAAGCTGGAAACTCCTGGAAACATCAAGGTAATAAAGTTTGCCTGGCAATCGCTCTAGTTTGCAACTAAATAATGTTTCCCCTCATGTTTTGCTTCCTGATTGAACAGCATCGGTTGGGAAGGAATCAGTGGCCCATACAGATCCCGAATCATGTTGCGCTGTTTCAGCCTTGGGGTTGAGGGCTGAGACTGGATACATGTGGTTAGGGCTTTGTCACTGTTAATGTGGGACGTATCAGCGGTGATGTGATGTGGAGGGAAACAGAAAAACTCCCACACACAAGTCTTCCAGGCAGTTATGCACTTGAATTGTTTTTGATCAACTACAAAAAGTGGGTGGAGAGCAGCACACAGGCAGAGATACAAATAAATCAACCAAGATTAAGGTAATTAAAGTACTTAGCTGACTTGTCCAGAATGATTCATTACAATAAAGTAGAAGAGGGAAGTGTCTGTGGATCCCATAATTGCAAGCAGCCTACTATAGAACAAGTGCAATGGGCAACAAAACACTGCTAAAAAACAGAAAGGAGAGTTGTTGGTTTTTTGGGGGGGTTTTTTCAACCTTCCCTTCCTCCCTTTTCTTCCGCCCTCCAGTTCCCTCTAACCAACTGGCCTTACAATGAACAGTCACCTGCTTTTCATTTGGGGAAGAAATGCACCCCAGGCATTCCAGTCTCTCCTTCCTCCCTCCTGCTCTCCCTCTCTGCCTCCCCTCTCTACATGCATTTCATCTCAGTGAGGTGGATCCCAGGGAGGAAATTACTCAGTCATCCAGAAGTGAAGAGGGGGAAAAAAATCCCTTCTTTTTCACAGGCCATCAGCAGCTCTGAGAGAGAAGCAGAGACTGGTCATCTTGTCTTAGTTGTCATGCTTTGGCAACTTTCTGAGTAGTAGCGGTGGTGACAAACAAAAGGATGGGTTGTTTTTTTGTTGTTTTTTTTGGGGGGGGGCAATGCAGATGAGCATGATGAGCAAATTCTCGGTTTGTTTAATATTATTTTTGTATGTAGGCCAATTTTGCATTTATCATTTTCTTAATTTTGTTTTGCCCAAATTTAATCGATAATCAGATGGAAAACTGCTTTACTCTGGTGAGCTAGCTAGCAAAGTGGCAGCAGCTATTTGGCTGTGATGGGATAAGGTCCTGTGCTTTCTCAACTGTGGCAAAAGTCAACTCACAACAGCTGCTGTTTGAGATATTGATGATACAGACTATTTCAGCAGGTCAGTGAGGATGGCTGTGTCTCGTTTCTATTTCAAAGAAGAGGAAATTTCCCCAGAAATCTGAAAACACCTGAGTTAATCCAAAACTGTCCATCTTTAGACACAGTAGCATCCTATCTATATAACAGCTTACAATTGCATAATAATAAAAGTAATTACGACAGATAATAAAATACTTAAAACACAGGGTTCCAAAAAATGAAAACAGACAAATAAAGTGAGGATAGGTAAAAACTACTTAAATAAAAGCCTGTGTGTAAAAATGTGTTTTAAGAGGTGATTTTACCTGATCACAGACATGGCTTTCCAAAAACCTAGGGGCCTGGTCAGCAAAATAGCAAAATATGTGCAAGATATACAGTATAGGGCCAAACAATTTCCTTTATGTTCTACTTACTGTAAAAATTACACAGTGATTCTTGTAATTCTCTTTGTTAGGGGGCGTATCCAGGAAAACAGGGTTAGTATGACAGGGTTAAAACTGATCTCTATAAAAATGTACTGTAATTCAGTCTCATCAAGCCACATTCCTCAAGGATAGAGAGAAACTGTTGAATTCGTAGAAGAGAGAAAAAGGGAATAACATCATTACACTGTGATGTAATGATGAACAGAACAGAGCACTGTGTCCTGTTTGGATTTAGTCAGTTGATATGACTTGTTTTGCTCATTGTTTATATGTTTAACTTTGTTACATGTTCACTTTTACCTTTGTATGACTTGTGTTCTTCACTTTTATGGTCTTTTGTTTTGATTTTGTGCTTGGTTGTCAAATATGAAGTGTCTCTGAGTACCCTGTAAAGCACCATAAATGTAAAATGCATTGTTTATTATTATTATTACACAATTATATTGTCATTTCCTGGAATGGATTCAGGTATGTGTTTTGAAATCTTACAGCAAATCCATATTAAGCACCTCATAAAACTTATGCTTCATTTGTTTTCACTAAGAATCTCAAAATCTCCAGAGATAAGATTTCTGTTTTAAGAAAACAAAGCGTTGAACTTTTTCTCATAGCATTGTGATATAGCAGCCTATGAAAATAAATGACACATACAGAACAATGATGGCTACAAGCCCCAAATAAAAGAGGATGGTTCCTGCCAATGGCATCTGTTTGGGAGGATAAAGTTCACCATGAGAGCTAACTGCCAAAAGAGGACAGCACATGTTCCCTATTGCTTTCTGTTGGCATAAGGAGCCTTTTGGAGAGGCGTTGTGAAACTAAAATCATATACCCAAAATGCATCTTAACAGGGAGAGGGTGACATATCCGAAGCTTGCAATTACAACATGTTTTCTTGTTGTTGTTTGGTATTTTGCTATTACAGTTTGCATTTTTAGATTTTATAAGGTCATGAAGTGTTCCCACTAGTTTTCCAGACGAAAAAACGATTACTTCTGGACTGATGCTTAAAATTCAAAAAGCAAGGGAAATTCATAAACATCAAAGTGAGTACTTTTCCAAAAATCTTCAGAAAGTGACACCAAACACCAACACCTTATTAAGTATGAACTGAAGGCATGACAATACCGAAACCCCCAAATGCAGATCCTCATCTCTTTTACACACATGCGCAGGCAGCACAGCAGGATGCTGTCACTGCCAGTTGCTATGAGCATTGTTTGGCCTCACACTCGAATGCACAGGGATCAACAGGAGGGCTCAGATCACAATCAGAATTAGAGGTTATCATGGCATTAACTGGTTCTGCAGGCCCCTTCAGTGACAGCCCTTGACTGGCAGATTAGAGAAACGGTGCCAAGAAAGATCTTAGCTGTTGTCATCAAACAATCCAGAGCTGTACAGATGGAAAAGTCACAAATTCATATACTGGTGTTGAGGAGAAAGGTAGAGGTAGCGATAGAGTAGGACTTAGCCAGGTTATCATATTTGGAGAGAATAACTTCCTAGCTCTTACTCATTTAGTCTTCATTACTGCAGACTGTCCTGTCATTACCTAAGAGCTCTCATATCCACTCACACACGCACACACATACACACTCAAGCCCTGGCATCATATTTAAAATAGAGATGTGTTTGTTTTCTCTTGTTTTAATCAGTTTCTATGTGCTTCGTTGCTGTGTAACGCACTTAGTGACAACAATGTTTTGCTAAAACTGCTTTTAAATCAATTTCACTGCTCTGTTCTGGCAGTGAAGAAGCACAAAGTTTGAGTCTACATGTAAAGAATGTTTTGGCCGACTGTGAAACTTACATTTACTGTGTTGTACACATCAGAGGCGAAGCATAGCCATATAAGGTGGCTTCGTTCTGTTTTGAGCACCAAAAATGGGGTTGATAAAACAAGGCATCGAACCATGAAACAGAAATCACCCGTCGACTGATAATGGACCTTTTGTATAAAACCAGAGCGGGCTGTGCATGCTCCTCAAGAAATTTATTATTTTACTGTGATGATGTACAGTGAGGAGAGACAAGAAAGTGAGAGTAGAAAAATGCAACAGCACAGCATTAAACAATTTCCGACGATGCCTTAAAACACATTTTTCCAAATATGAAAATGCCTCTTTAATTTCTGTGTTAGGATAATTCAGATTTTCTGCTTGATAGAGTCTACAGCAATTTCTGTACTGCAGAGTGGGCACAAATGATGCTTGTGTTGTTATAATTATTATTATTACCATCATCATTATCATCATCATCGTCGTCGACTGAGTAAGAAGATTGCAGGGGGATTTGTTTTGCTCTGTCACAGCCCCCGCGCCGAGGAGGCCCCGGCCCCACAATGAGCTTCCTGTTAGCTTTACAATCATAATTGCTACCAGGTCCAAACACCTCCCCAGACTGCACAGCCAAGTCTGCAGCCAATCCCCACAGTTGTTTCGCTTCCCTCACAGTGACCTTTGACCTCCCTTGTTCTCAGAGTCCACCAACCCTTTTCTCTTGAGTAATGTCACCTGTGTCAATTTACTGCCCACTCTGTTCATTCTGCAGTCTGCCAAGAACAATTACAAGCACAGCAGTGTACTTTAAAAGTTTGACAACAAGTGCAGTATGTATCAGAGAGCAGATAGAGAAGTGAACATGTTTTTATAGATGTGTTCAGTTAAGAGTATCAGTACTGATTAATGATTATTGTGACCTTATGAATCAAAATCTACCTTTCCCATCTACCACTAATCTGTATTGATCCAACATCCATCCATGCAATATTTTAAAAAGCTTACAGTAAAGCCTAGGGGTGGGCGACATGGACAAAAAATCACATCACAATATTTTCAGATATTACCACAATTCACAATATGCATCACAATGTTTTTCATTGTGATATTCTAAGGCTGGGTTGCTAGTTACTGGAAAGTATAACCCAAATGGTAACTGTACAGTAATCCACCTGCAGCCTGAACAAAGTATATGTCAACGACAGAGCTGCAACGATTAATCGATTAATCGATTAGTTGTCAACTATTAAATTAATCACCAACTATTTTGATAATCGGTTTGAGTAATTTTTTAGGAAAAATAAGTCAAAATTCTCTGATTCTTAAATGTGAATATTTTCTGGTTTCTTTACTCCTCTATGATAGTAAACTGAATATCTTTGGGTTGTGGACAAAACAGGATCATCTTGGGCTTTGGGAAACAACGTGGAACAGATCGACATTTTTCACCATTTTCTGACATTTTATAAATCAAACAACTAATCGATTAATCGAGAAAATAATCGACAGATTAATCGACAATGAAAATAATTGTTATTGCAGCCCTAGCCAACAAGAAGGTTGAGTTTACTAAACACAAGTAAAATAAAAACGTTGAATTTTAGTTTCAAAATGTAAACAAGCACTGCAGAGCGTCCAGTCACAAACGAAACAAAAGCCACTGCAGAGGAGGACAGACTTTGTTTGCTATGTGAGTTAGGTGAAATTGAGAACGAGGTTAATTTTTTGTTTTACTGTCCTGTCTACGAGGACATAAGGGATGTACTTTTTAGTAAAATGTCCTCTATTTATGTTGATTTCTTTGGGTTGGATGATTATGAAAAACTTGAGTTGTGTTTCAAGAAGGGAACCTATTGTGTAGCAGATTTTATTTGTCAAGCTTGGGAGAGAAGGCAGAATATTTTGTTTAAGACCGAGCTGTATAATAAGCTGTATAATAAGCTGTATAATAAGCTGTATAATAAGCGGTAATCTTGTTATAAGAAATGTTTTGAAATGTATGGCCGCTGCAACGGTAACTTTGGTGTCTTGTAAACCCATGAGGGTTGGGCACTTTGTGTGCACTTTGTGTGCATGACAATAAAAGAAAATCATCATCAAATCATCATCATCAATATTAACACTCACTTAGGGCACTAATGTGTGAATAGACTTTAAATCGCTCAATGTGGCAAAGCAGTGTAGTTACATCTTTAAGCTGGCCTGCTATTTTTTCACAGCACTCCAAGTACAGCCATGGCATAGCGGTTTCAGAAAATGTTTTCAGCAGGGCATTTCACAAGAAGTACCAACCACTAAAAGCAATCTACTAAAACCTTCAATTTCAGCTGTTTTGATTGGGAACCATCCTTTGCTAAGATAAGCGTTACAGCATCTGTTATTATAAAAGATCTCAACTTTTCCAGTTGTATTTACCACTTTGTTGGTGCGTTCCATGAACCATGCAAATTTAAGATTTCAAGTTAGCTTTCAAGTAGGAAAGTTACACAGTGACTTGTGTGAAAAGCTGGGTGAAAGCAGTGAATGTAAACGACTATATTGACCGTTACAAATGGAAATCAAATGTGGATTGCAGGCTACTACAACATATCACAATGTCCAGAGGATTCCACTCAAAGGATGATCCAAGCCATTTGAAGGCTACATTATCAATCTGAACATGAAGCCATTTTAGCTTCAAAGCCACAAGAAGGATGTTCTGGTTTGTTTAGAGAGAAATGATTGATGCAGATGTCCCAGACTTCTTTGATGACTGATGCTGATGTGCCCAAGGTAGTGAATGTCAAGACTAAACAACTTAGCCGCAAACAAACAAAAAGAAAGAAGAGGAAGAATAAGGGATCATTAAAGCTGTAAAATGAATCTTAGAATTGCCCAGGGTTTGGAAAAACCTTGCCAACGTTCAAATCAACTTTTGATGAGTGACATGAACCACCTACTGTCTAAAGTGGATAATGGAACACTCTATTGTATCTCTTGGCCTGTTAGAGCCCTTCATGACCACATTATAGCACATCTGGCTCATTTTCTGTGGCTGCCTGTTGTGTGTGAGCCCTTCATACATGACTCAGGACAGTGGAGGATACTCTTACATACCATAAAGCACTTTTGAAGGAATTTTCTGTTAATCCTGTTCTTGAAGAAGGAAGTATTCATCCACACTTGGTGAACATAGAAGAAGGAAAACCATTATTAAAGAGAGTCACTTTTATATTCTCAATCCCGTTCTTGAAGCCACATCAAAAAAAACACATGGACAAAATGCATGGCACAAGAAAACAAACCCCTGATGCCATATATTTCTTTTCTATTTATCCTGGGATAATGTATTGTCATGATTTCAAGTCCCGCCTCTAACGGAAACAACGTGTGATGGACATGACATGGGACATAACCAGGGGTGCTGCTAGTGGGGTAAAAGGATGAGTACTGGACTTTCAGCGGGGCCCAAGCTGGAGGCGGGCCTTCAGCAAGGTGAGGTGATACTGTACCAAGTTAGACACAATAGGGTGGCGGGGCATCTTGTCAGGATGGTATGACTAGATCAGTGATATTCATAGAAATCAATCGGGCATAGGTACAGGTCCCAACAATGGGAGAATGTAAGTGCATAAAGAGAGAAAAAAAAGCGCAAAGAAACAAGATGTAAACCAGAAGAATGAGGGAACAGAGGTTCTGTGTTGCTCAGTTGGTTGAACGTCTCTGGTGTCTCTCCGTGTGTTCATCTTATGTGTTTCTTAAACTATGGAATTTCGGGACCCAAAATCAGTCACTGACTTGTTTCTGCTAGGTCTCCACTTAACAGAAATACTAGTATATTTAAGGTGAAATAGACAAAATCTTAGTGATATACAGTTAATTCACAGTATTATAGTGAGTACTCTGACACTGGTGTTACATAAAAGTCTTTTCAAGAAATATCAAATGATCAAATGGAGTTCATAGTTTACCCAACGTTTTATCTCACTGCTCCAGTTTCTTCCCTGTCATTGCTGGTCTATGATGTAGATCAGTCAGTAGTAATTCTTAAACTTTTTCAGGACCCAAACTGAGTAAATTTGGCATTTCATCCTAGGACCCAGGCTCAATAAAAAGTTGAGTAAATCATGTATCACCAATAAAAAGGTGGCTAAACTGACTTTACTTGGGTCTACTCTCCACTACTCCACATCCCTCAGGGAGGACAGAATGGGGGAATCAAAACCCAGTCACATTTCTGAACCCTGAACCTCCCACCAGGAAAAGCCGGAAGGCCATGGGAGGTTTAAGGCCAATGTGCCCAGTGAAGCATTCAGAAGGCTGGGGTCTCTTCAGGGACTAAAGGGGTGGGGGGTTACACAAAGCTTCACAACTCTCATAAATCAACTGAGCAAGGGTTAAACTTGCCTTTATCTTGTGAGAGAGGAGAGGACACCGTTCAACAATTTTCAACCACGTCACCGACAAGAAGGGAACACACGCAAAGTGCAACACCTAGACAAAGAAGCATGCGTCCAGCTGCACAAATCCCCAGGATGGCAACTACAGAGTGAGCGTCATGCCGGAAAGCAACTGCATGGCAAATCCATTATAGTTGCAAAACAGTGGGGCAACGTAAACCCAGATGTTACAATTACAGAAATGTTGCCGTATTTCAAAGGGGCCCCACATGTGGAACATTTTCAACTCGAATCAAGGGTAATCTCAGGAACTGGGATGGGGGGAGAATCAAACTAGCAACAGACCAAGAGAGAAAGAGGAATGTGGGAAAAAAGATGAGGGGACGAGGAGAAAACAAGTTGAAAAAGACAGATGGTAGGTAGAAATAGTGGAAATAAAAAGCTATTTTATCTGAGGAATGTACTGTGAGCTCACACATCCTGCTCAAGCTTACCTGTGTCCTTCTACACTCTAAAGTCTCTTTTCACAGGCAGGAATACAGGCTTAACCCAATTCGAAACAATCTAAAATGGGAATTTTCCAATAAAAAAAATAGTTTTGCTTCAGAATTAAAGTTCCTAATCCCGATTTACCAGCTTGCCTGACGTTAGGTTTTTGGTTTGCGTGCCCAATCTTTCAAGTCAAGACAACTACAAACCAGTGGCCTGACATTCCTGAGAAGACACCGTCCCCAGAGCGGTCCTGTTGAGACCCAACGTGGAACCAAGATTGATTGAGTGTACGTTAATGGGTATCGATCATCCCATTAAGCTCTTTGAACTCTGACAGCTCAGAAGGTTTAGCCAAGGGTCAATATTTGCATTGGCTCACATTTGCCGGGCGGCGTCCTCTGATGTGTTTTCTGCAACAACACCGGCACTTTGTCGGATCAGAGCCGCTTGGCCACCGCTACCGACACCTTTCAAATCCCTCCAAAGTCTGAGAGTTGGGTGTAGCAGCCTTCAATAGCCTGGTACAAATCCTACTAATTACCCCTGTTTGGTGCAATAGCCTCAATAACTTGGACGCATTATTCACCCTCTGTTCTTGGATCTCAACAGGATTTTACATGGCCTAAAAAAGGAACTTTCTTTTGGGCTTTTAGAGGACGTTTGATTAGTTCCACGGCCTTTTCAGCGAAACCTGATAAAATTGTCCCTAAAACCCTTTTTTGGCATTCATTAATTATTCACAATGTTTGGGGGAGGAGCGGCGCTCTTTCGAAGGTCCTCTTTCATGGCCTCTTGTGTCATCCCTGCTTACTTCGCCCTCCCTTTTTCGCCTGGAGCATCCTCTGTTCATTTCCTTCGTCCTTCAAGTCGTTCCTGTCATTTCCTATATTTCCCCCAGCAAAGTTTTCTGCTCATATGCTGGAAAATCTCCATTTATCCAGGACCATCATGCTCTGACAGGAGACAATCCTCCCTCCCTTTTAGAGGCTTGGCTATAAGAAATACATCTTGTCTAGTTCATGTAGATGGTCTGTTTCCTGCATCTGTACTTACTCACTCACTCTCACTTGCTCATTCTCTCGCTCTCTCTCTCTCGCTCTCTCTCTCTCTCTCTCCATCGCTTCATAACAGCTTCTGCAGCTGTACGCACTTTCCCAGCTGCCCGAACAGTACCTTTATTACTAAGCTATTCAGTCCGGCCTGTACCAGTATTGAGTCTAGCAAGAAGTACAGCAAAATATCATCAGAAAAGAGGATTACCAGTAATCTATGCCCAAGTCCCAGTAAACTCTTGGCATTTGGCAATATTCAAACTCAATGCTGTGCTTTTGGTCTCCAGTATTCTTAGCACACCTTTGAGTTTCTGGTCAAGGTAAAAGCATTGGATGATTGCACATGAATAGCACATATCGCTCCCACGGAAACACTACAATCTGGCGGGATAAGGTGTGCCCATATGTAGGCAGTATTCAGAGTAAACAAAGATCTGCCATTAATGCAAGGGTTCAGATTGAGCCCCGCCCCCTTAAGTGAGCTCGCTTTGTCATACAGTGCTCTGATGCAGTCAATCAGTGACCCAGAGCTTAGCTGGGGGGCTTTGAGATTCTTTTACGACCCCCCTTTCACCTCGCCTCCCGCTCCTCAAAAGAAAGAATGGTAATTAACTGATGAAGAGCTCTGTAAGATTATCCAGTCTCCACGCCAAGAACTCCAGCTTTGCCAGTGGTGTGCGGTCATGTCCCAAAGGACCATCGCAGAATGGGAAAGGATGGATCTCAATAGTCTATTCAACTACTCTTTTCTTTCATCCTCTGCATTTTTTTTTCATCCTCTTTCTGTATTCATCTGAAAAAAGAGGAGAGCAGCATGCATGTTGTAGTATATTTCGGCCAGGAATGTTCTTTCGTATCGGTGCAAATTAGGGGAAAGTACTCGGAGTGCTTTAAGACAAATGTTGAGACTACGGTCACGCTGCTTTTAGCATGAACAACATACACATGCACACACAGTTGCTCGCTGACCACAACACAGCTCAGAGGGCACACACAGTGCACAAACAAACCCCTCACTGTGAGCGGGAATGCACGGCAGATTAAATTATACAAGAGAAAGCAAAAATAGCTGTGTCCCAACCACCTAGAGCGAGAGAGAGACATGGAGAGAGCAAGGGAGAGTGGGAAAGAGCTGAGGGTGAGAGAGAGAGAGAGAGAGAGAGGGAGAGGGAGAGAGAGAGACCCATTTGGTTCAAGGCAGTGTCAAAACAGACAAGCCAAGCTTTTAGTGTGTAGATGGAGGTGGTGGAGAAAATGTGTCCACGGATGGAGAAAACACCCCACAGTTTGTCTCTCATTCTTTCACTCTCTCAGTCTCCTCCATAATATCTCCCCCATTCCAATGTGTCGCTGTGCCCCCCCCCCCCCCCCCCCCCCCCCCACTGCCGGCTCCCGACCCTCCACCCCACCCCCGACGGCAGACCACCCAATAGATCCACTGACCCACTGGCTCAGTCTGACCGGGATTCCCCCCCGCTGTATTGGTCTGAGGCATCACTTTCAACCCGGCAAACTTTCCTTTTGTCCTAAATCATTTCAGTTACACGGCAATGTGTCACGATCCGCGAAGTTGATTCTTGCACCTTGCGCGCAAACTCACACACTGGTTATCTCGTTATTACACAGATTCACAGATGGATAGAGAGAGAGAGATTAAGGGGAGAAAACAGAAAGCTGTCTCACCCAGAACATGCAGGAGAGGCAGACCCAGGTGCGAGCCGGGCCGGCCAGGGCTGCTGGCAGGCTGAGGGACACAGACGGCATGGTGGGCTACAGGAGTGATGCTGCTGCTGCTGCTACAGACCAGCGGGCTTCCTGAAGACTAGTCCAGACCGGAGGAGAGTCGCCCAGCGCTGCAGAGCCATGACCATCCAGGAGCCACAGAAGCAGGACACAACTCTCTCTCTCTCCCCTTTTGGCTCCTGCTCTCTCACTGCTTACCGTCTCTTTCCCCCTCTGTCTCTTTCCCAGCCTTTCCCCCTCTCTCTCTCTCTCTCTCTCTCTCTCTGTCTGACTTGCTTTCTCCACCTCTGTCTCTCCTCTAATTTGGGTCCTGACTGCCTCTCCTCTCCTCTCCTCTCTCTCCACTCTGCCTGTCTTTCCCTCCGCCGGGGGAAGTTTCACAAAGCTTTTTTTGGGGTCAGGCAGCCCCCCTCTCCACGAGAGCAGAGGGGGAGGGGTTTAAAAAGAGGGGGTACTCCACTTATTATCCATCTCTCTTGCCCCTCCTCTCTTCTCTCTCTCTCTCTCTCATCCCCTCCCTCCCTCCCTCTTTACCCCTAATTCTCACCATTCTTAATTTCATTCATTCCTTGATCCCTCCCCCCTCCCCTTTCGTTCCCCTCAGCATCCAACCCCACTTCACCTCCCCCTCCTTCCCCTTCCCCCTCTCTCTCTCTCTCTCTATCTCTCTCTCTCTCTCTAACCTCCCCCATCCATCTCTCTCTCTCTTATCACCCAGTTTCCCTGTGCATTTCTGTGTTAAGGCTGTTTTAATATTTTATTCTCTCTCTCTCTCTCTCTCTCTCTCTCTCTCTCTCTCTCTCTTTCTACCTCTCTCTCCTGCTTGTCTCGGGTGACTGACCTGCCATCCTTCCTCCCTATTCCCCCTTACATCCTCACTCTCTTCTAGGGATGGCCGACACCACAAATTCTGATTTCGATCCAATACCAAGTAATAGCAAGGCTACCAGCTTTTATGGTATTGATACTTTTGGTGCTGGTATCAATATTCAGAAGAAAACGTCAGGATTGGTAGTATCGATACTTGCCACAATAACTAGAAATTCCAATGCTATTTCAATACTTTTCAATACTTTTATTTGAATTGTGAAAGATTGAATTCGATATTGAATTTTCCAAATGTTTGATAATATGTAGCCTATCGTCTTCTAATCTGTGTGCATTCTAGGGTCTTACTTGAATTAACTGAATTAAATTAAGCTAGCTAGCAAGCTAGCAGTAGAGATGCTAGGCAGCCTGCTAACTAGCTTGTTGGCTAGCTGGGCTTCAGCTTGGCATCAAAGCAAGCTAGCCAAGAAATGACTGATGAGAAATAAATAAGACGTTCCCAGATATAGAAATTACATGCAGAATTGCCTTTGCAGTGGTGTTAGACAGGGTTTGCTTGCTGGCAGCAGTGAAACTGAGTCAAACAGCTGAAAATATGGCAAAAGCATTGAACAGTCAACCACATTTTGATCTGAATCCCTGTTCACCTAAACTGGTCAACAAAACTGGTGCCAGGACGAAAATATGGAACAATTTCGCTTACCTAGCCGACAAAGATGGACATCCAGCCAACATATCAAAACTGCTGGTTTTTCTTGTGTGCCATGGTATAGCAGTAGTATTGCATTTTGGTATTAGTGCTGAAATGATTAGTCAATTAATTGTTTTAGTCATTTATCAAGTAAAAATACCAAACATTTGCTGGTTACAGCTTCAAAAACACTAAGATTTGCTTGCTTTTTCATATCATTATAGAAATTAATACTATGGGTACCTCTAGTAACTTGTGATGGGCATTTGTCATTATTTTGGGGAATTTTATAGGCTAATTAATCAAAGAAATAACCGATAGATTAATCGATAATGAAAATAATCATTAGTTGCAGCTCTAGTGCTGGTATCAAAGTCAAAAATCTGGTATTGTGTCAACACCACCCCCCTTCCCCACTCCTCACAGTCTTCACTACTCAGCCATCTGGGAATCTCCTTTGCCACTTTCACTCTCCCTCCTGGCCTCACCTCCCTCCTCCCTCACACACACATTTTTCCTTCTTCAAAAAGAAAAAGAAAGTATAGTCCCGGAAGTCGTACCGCTGTCTCTGGGGGGCCACAGTAGTACTGCCCCCCTCCCCATCCTGACCCCTTACCATAGAGAAAGAGCACAGCGGGGCCGGGAAGCAGAAGCCGCTTCATTAAGTTCTCACCGCTCATCAATGACCATGTTAGCCCCGGGCTCGACTCTTTATCCCCTGGGTGTCTTTCATTTATCACACACACACACACACACAGTCACACACGCACACATGCCTATACACACGTACTGCATGACACCACCATACACACACGTAACATTAAATTTGTACGTACACGAATATTGGCAAGTACACGCACCTGTAAACACTCATCAGTAATTTTCTAATATACACACAAAGCTTCTCACACATTACATAAATACACTGTCAGTCCCACTGCCTCACAAACACACACACACACACATAATCTAAACTATCAGACACACTTTGAACAATCAAGCAATATGCATACACACAGGCATAGAAACATAAACATTCATCAGTAACCACCTATCTCTCTTTCTCTCTCACACACACACATCCACTTTCTCTCTCTCACACACACACATCTTCACATCTTTCTCACACACTATATAAATACACAACCCCCCCACCCCACACACACATGCACTCACACACACACAAACACATTCACCCCGTGGCAGAGAGGATTAATCCCCCTGGTATTTCCTGTAGGCCACCCCTACAGAGATGAACTCGCTTAAGGAGACAGTGTTAAAGAGACAACCTTTCAGCCTAATCCTACACACTCACACACACACACACACACACACACACACACACACACACACACACTGTGGAAAGGAGGAACTTTGAGGAAATTCTACTGATATCCATCTATGAAGTTTTTCCATGTAGAATCATTATGGATTGTTTGTCTTATTTTAATGAACCGTTTACCTGAGACTGACAGCAGACACGGTTTAGTCAAACCTTCTTTTGACTTCTTTTTTATCTGCTGTTCGATTGGTATCAACAATTGCACTAAAAGCATTCAGGGGATTCATGACTCATAACGAACTGAGAAACAGGTGGTTTAGTCTGTGACTTAAGGGGGGATGAATAACTCTCAGTTTAAAGAACTGATATGTTATTGTGAGGGTCCAGTACAGTTCATGTTTGTGAACATAAACGAGTCTCTCCCTAAGTCAGAAATCAGAGAAGTGAGACGCAAACCTGATGTCATCAGGATGTAAAAGCTGAAACTGCTGGAGCTGTATTCTGAAAATGGAAGCGCTATTTATTTAGCTTCAAATGTGGAGCGCTGGATGAGAGCATATCACTGGTTGAGAGCTATTTTGGAACATAACACTAAGTCACTGAATCACCATGTGTTTGAGCCTTGTCCAACGGAGCTTAGTTGTACTTGAATAAAGACTAAAAGAAAGATTAATGACATTGTACATTCTAACCTTCTCTTGTGCAAAGTCATCTTCCAACTCCTTGACAGCAGACTCCATGGTGATAAAACTGTGTATGATGCAATACCTTCAAGAATTTCTTTTTTTTTTTTCAATAATAATACCACCTCCCACCTGTAACGTCAGGATTTACTGTACCGTCAGCAACTTAGAGGAGAGAGCCGAGGGGAAATCACATAAAGGGAACATGGATCTATGGAAGAGAGCAACATGCAACAGCAGAGAAACATTTATGCAAATCGTATGCCATGACTATTCAATGACCTAATGGATTGTTTTGACACAACAGCAGCGACAGACTGACATTAGCCTCCAAAAGATCACACAGGTCACACAAGCGACCAAGTACAGCCACAGCAGCCCCTGGTGGCCACTGAATACACCTTCTCCTCATTTCCCTTCGCTTATCACAAACCACACCATAAAAGACAGAGACTGATTCAGAGCACACTTATTGAATAAGAGCGAGGAGGGAGGGGCTGCAGAGATGACTTTACAACACGGCGGGTGGTGAGGGGGTTGGTCATCCGGTAACAGGAGGGTGGGCATATTTCTAAGGCTAATCAAATCCCTCGTGGGATTGGTTTTAGTACATCTTTAACCTTGACCAGTTCTGTCTTCCTCTGTAAACCAGAGAGCCGGAGTGCACAGAGAGGCACTTACACAACTGAGATGATTAACCGGCGGCTGTCTGTCCTTGAACCATGTAAAGATGGATAAAGAAGGAAAGATAGATAGATACTATAGATACAGATAGACAGGCAGATAGATGAACAGATAGTAGATAGACAGACACAGACAGACAGATAGGTAGACAGACAAATAGAGAGAGAGAGAGAAAGAAAGAGAGAGAGGGTGTGTGTGTGTACGCTGGTGTGTAAACAGTCGAACAGCAGAGGGGTGTGTTCTGTCAGCCCTCCTCTTGGCTTGGCCGCGGTCCTGGAGCCTGCTAGATGAAGGGGGAGTTCACTCCACCAGACCCCCCCCCAACACACACACACACATTCACACACACACCCTGTCCCACCCCCTTGACTCCCATCTGTTGAAAACAATACAGACCCGGCGCTCCCTCCCTTTGCAGCAGCTCACATGTGCGTGCACGTTTCCCTGTTCTCTCTGCTGTGTAACACTAAGAGGAAGGAGCATTAGGTCAACACTGGGCCACACTGACCCACAGAAACAACAACAAAAAAACGAAGAGTGAGCCGCACTAAGCCTTTAGGCTGAACGTGGAAAAAGTGTGCTTGTTGCTATCAGTGGCATGAGCTATCTATATCATCAGTGACTTTCAAAAACTTGCTTCTTCAAAAAGTAGGAGATTCAAATCCTTAAAAGTTGATGCAATTTTAGTCATGAAATATTTTCTGCCTGTTCATCACAGTGATAAAGGCAATATTGGAGATAGGCCTACAGGGTTTTCCATGACACTGATTATAGTATCTCTGTACATTAAAAAAAAATATGAAAACCTCATTAAACATATGATGAAAACCTTGTATCTCCAAAATGTCAACTTTTCAGGAACTAAGCCATGCAATCTTTAAATTGACATGAAAACATGACAATCACCAAAATGGGAGTTATGAGGTTTTCAAATGACAACAGTGATACGTTTACCTCACGTCAGCGACAGTCCTCAGCCTTCAATCCTAGACGTTTCGTTCAACAGTCACAAAACTCTCCATTTACCCTCAAATGATTGTGCTTGACCTTTCAGATATGTCTAATCAAGTCACATTCCAAAGACAGACTGTATAAGTCACAGCACACATTTCGAGCTTATGTCCAATCTATCTGCTCCAAACACCTGAGGAAATCTGCTGTCAGAGAGTCAGTTTTGTTCTCAAATGAATTCTCTGGATATGAGATCACGTAATTAATCAATTCAATTTGCTGATGATTTATCATAGACCTTTCACACAGATCAAAATCAGAAGGAAGAAATGAAGGGTGAAAAATAAATGTGTCACCGATGAATATTGTCAGTTGGGTTTCGCAGCTTACATCATTGTTGATAATTAGGCTGATAAAAAACACATGCTGTGTTGAATGTGTCATGATTGCGAGGGCTTAAGCTAATACCATTAGTTTAGTTGAATGAAATACGTGTCCAAAACAGATTAAAAAGTGATTGCAATCAGTTCCTGAGACTTTGATAAATCTGTTTGACTCAGCAGCTCTCCAGCAGCTAAGAGTCAGATGGTACACTGTACTCAGCTGGAGCCAAATTACTTGGTCGAGTCGAACATCGGAGGTAGTTGTTAAGGGAGGGGAGAAAATGTCATGTTCACTGTCGTCACCTACATGTACCCCAAGAACCAGTCCGAGCTCAACAGTCCAAAATCCTACTTTAAGCACCAGATATGATTTCACCAGAACAGCAACATCAACACCAACAAAATTTTCTTTGATGAGAGATATCAAAGGCAAATATTGACCAAATATCTTAATGTGGAGGCACGGTGGTGCAATGGTAGCGCTGTCTCCTCACAGTAAGAAGGTCCTGGGTTCGATTGGGGGCATGTTCTCCCCATGCCTTCGGTGCCTAGTGCCCAAGTGGGTTATCTCGTAAAAGGGCCTTTCTGTGTGGAGTTTGCATGTTCTCCCCGTGCTCACCTGGGGTTTCCTCCATATAACACCAATAAGAACCCCCACTAAAAACATGCAAGAAGATCGTCGCCTGACCAGCGATGGTCAAAAGAAGTTGGTCCCCGGGCCCACCGCTCCTTGCCCGTGGAGGAGGATGAGCAAGGATGGGAGAAATGCAGAAGACATATTTCCATTGGAAAGAAGAAGAAGAAGCATGTGTGTGTGTGCATGCATTGTGCATGCAAAATGGTTGCTTGTGACAGTAATAAAGACGGGTAATAAAGACTGTTTCCTGTAATAAAAAAGAAATTGAATCAATATATTCACCCAAGACTAAGAATAAATGAAGATTCAATCTACATAACAAAATTTTGCAATTTTAATGGTAATGTTATACTTTAAAATGATCTCTTTTCGGTACCCTCCCTCAGCGAGGTCAGAGGTCAGGCTCAGCTACAGAGCAGCACCCAGGAGTTGGTAGGGATTCAGCGTCTTGCTCAAGGACACTTCAGCAGGTGCTTGCCACCACAGAGACCCAGTCGTCCTACTCACTACGCCACCATGCTGCCCTGAGAAGACACTGCTGCTCAGAACAGCCACTTAAGCTGAATCCAAATGTCCACCCTCCGGACTTGTGGACTGAGCCCTCGCGGACTTCAGACGTACGTACCGTGACGTGTTCAACGTCGTCATGTCAAGTCTGCGAGGGCACCAGACTGCAAGGCTATACAAGCCGCTGATAGACAGGCCTCAAGTCTGTTTCACTCGTTGCCGTGGAAACGTTCGAAGCAACAGTCTAGCGACAACTGCAATCATGTACACGGTGATCGCTGCAGCACTTGCGTATGTAATCGTTCTAGGCTTGTTTTGTGAGTGAACAAAATGATACTCATACATTTCTATACAACATATAGGCTAAGTCCGCGAGTCTGCAAGTGCGGTGAAGTCCTGACATTTGGGCCCAATCCCAGTCCCACTGCAGACTGACCAGCACTGAGGTTAGTCCTCCCGACTGAAAACCACCTCATGGCACGGCAATCATCAAAGTGCCAATGGAGAAAGATGTACAGCCCACAGAGAGGAGAGGAGAGGGGAGGGGAGGGGAGGGGAGGGGAGGGGAGGGGAGGGGAGGGGGGGCATGCTAAAGACCCTCACTCCGCCTGGGGCCCGACAGCCAGCCACCGGCTGAAAACACCCTCTGCTTTAATTAAGAGTGAGCCCAGTGTGTGTGTGTGTGTGTGTCTGTGTGTGCATGTGTGTGTAGTGGCATACTGAGCAGTAGTGCTGTGAGTGTGTGTGTGTGTGTGTGTGTGTGTGTGCCGGGGCACTGAGCAGTGGCTGCATTTACAGGATTAATGGCTGTGTTCAGCAGCACAGGCCTACTATCTGGCAAAGTGCCTCAGTGAAACTAATGTCTGGCAATATCCTGGTGTGTGTGTGTGTGCGTGCGTGCGTGCGTGCGTGCGTGCGTGTGCATGTGTGCGCGCGTGTGCATAGCGTGTGTGTGTGTCCTGATGTCCTTATCTCTCCAGCCTGTCTTATCCTCCCTGCTCATGTCAGGCCCGTCACTGGATGGGCGTCATACAAATATTAATTTGTTTCCAATGTCATTAACACCCAGATTCCTGTTGGCAACTGCACATGGAAATACTCGGAAATTTGGGGGGTGGAGGAAGTGTAAAAAATCACAAAGGTTCATATACACCTATATACAATTCATTTGGTTTCAGTATTTGGTTGATCAAAGTGGACATTTCGAATGCAAATACGCTATACAAGAATGGCGGGTAACTAAACTTTATTCCGGTCTGTGAACCAAAAGTGTGTTTTTGCACTTATATTTTTGGTTTACTGTTGCAAAATAGATTCCTATTTTGAGTTACAATGGTGTGAGAAAATTGCAAAAGCTTACAATGTGTGAGAAAATGACATATCTTATTTTCCATCTACAAGTCTCATTGTTGGAGAATCTGCATGTAAGCCCATAAATACATCTTCACTTACAAAATTAGCATGTTCACAATAAGTGTGCTTGAGGTGGATTTATTTCACAATATGTAGTGCCTGTAAGTGCCTGAGCTTAAAGAAACTACTGTAATATGTCACAACCACAGTGCAAACAGATATGATGTAATTTGTTTCTAGCACGGACAGGATTTATATGAAAATGCCTCATCACAGCCCTTTTTTTACAGTTACAAACAGCAGACTCTGGTGCAATCACTGATGCTCATCATGCAGGTGCATAAATCTTCAATCGAGTTACATGAAAACAGCACATGCTAAACCCAATCAAAAAAAAAGGTCTAAAATTCACACAGGGACAGTTTCAAGCTTACCTTGTCTTTATTCCTCCTTGGTTTACGAAACGGGAAGATGCAATAGAAGAAAAATTTTGCCCAGCTGAAGACTGTGGCAAGACACCAGCCCAGTCCGCCCATCCTCTCCTGAAAACCTCCTCACGTCCTCTACTCCCCGCTCCTCGCCCCCCACCCCTCACCAGTCTATCCTTTAAACCAATTTCCAGAGGTACCAAGTGCCTACCAGTACGTCATGAAGAGAAGTGACGTTTGTTCATCTAATCCCAGAATAGGGACGTCTTCCTTGGGTTTCAACTACTTAGAGGTTCCCCTAAAGTGGGGTTAGGGTCAGTCCTACATGCTTCTTCCTCCTCTCTCCTGTTGTCAAGCCACGCATCCCTACAGCATCCCTGCTCCGGAACAATCTCCTTCCCCTCTTTCTCTGGATGCTGCAGGTTCCTCCATTCAAAAGCAGAAAGGAGGAGGAGGAGGAGGAAGAGGAGAGGAGGAGGAGAGGGGAAGACAGGAGTGAGCGGAGAGGCGGGGGGCAGAGCCGCCTGGTGAAGGAGGTACTTATAGTGATGGGAAAAGAAGGGGGGGCCTGTAATTTAATGTAAAAAAGGGGGGATGGTTAGTTCAGGGTCCTGGAACAGTAAAATAACAATGGAGATAATGTGTTGAATTGAGCGACCAGCAACTGAGGTGAGGCTCTTAATACAAACTAGAAAACACATTTCCTGGACAAAATGTGTGGGCGAGCTGTAAACAGCTGAAAGTATGAGAAAACCTAACATTTAAATGGTTGCTAGGGATTTACTAGATGGTTGCTAGGGTGTATTAGGTGGTTGCTAAGGTGTTTCTAGATGGGTACTAGGGGGTACTAGGTGGTTGCTATGATGTTTCTCAGTGGTTGCTAGGGGGTAATAGGTGGTTGCTAGGGTGTACTAGTTGAAGTAGCAGTAGTAGTAGCTGTAGTAGTAGTAGTAGTAGGCTAGCCCTAACCCTATGTACTAGAAGGAAGTACTTATAGTGATGAGAAAAGAAGGGGGGGGTCTGTAATTTAATGTAAATAAGGGGGTCCTGGAACAGTACAATAACAATGGAGATTGAATTGAGTAATGGTATATATCTCCAGCAACTGAGGTGAGGCTCTAAATACAAATCATGATACAGGGAATTTCTATTCAAGAAACTGTTCAAGTCACTTGAAAGAGAAATGCGCTATAGAGATATGGAGTAAGTGTGATTGTGTGATAAAGAATTATTATGTTACAAGAAATTTAAAGTGTTAAAGTACAATCTAATGAAAAAGAAAAGATAGTGTGCTCAAATCAGGGACATTACCTCTTTATGTTGAAACCGGGTGCTATGTCGGTACTGTCGAAGAGGATAGGTTCTGTCATATGTGTGATTTAAATATTACTGAAGCTGGAATTCATTTTAAGTTGTACTGTCCTTTTTATTATACACAGAGAAAGGCTTTGTTTAGTAAGACAGAAGGGGACATTTAATCTATGTCTATGGAAGATCCTGAAAAACCTAGTTGGTGTTTTGAATATGAAACATTTTTAGTCACAGATTATATAGGGAAGGCATGGGAAATAAGAAAAAAGGCATTGTATAAGTAAAATGAGGAGTTTTATTTTGTATTGCCTTTCTCTTTATATTCTATACATTCTCTCTGTATAATCATAGATATGTTTTATCCAGGTATTAAGGAAATGAATCCTCCTTCCCTCTCCTACTGAGCCTTACCCTATGACTATTTTTATGTTTGTAAAACACTGCGTCATATAATCTCATGTGGGATCGGCCATTAATTTGGCATGACAAGAAAATTAAATTTCATTCATTCAATTGATGATAGGATGGCTGCCCGTTTTATCGTGAAAGGTTCATAGGAGATATCAAATAAGCAGACAGAAAGCAAAGAAGCAGGCAAAGCGTAAGGTGAGTGAATGTATGAATGTACAATATGCTAACTGAAAGAGTAAGTGGGTGAGTGACTGAGTGAAAAACAGAAAAACAAAGTGTGTGTGTGTGTGTGTGTGTGTGTGTACAAATGTACTCACTGGAGTGTGCTGGTGTATTTGTAGCGGTCGGGGGGCCCCTAATTAAGATTGGCAGTCTCTGACCAATCATAAATGGCCCATTGAGGCTCCGAGCCTCCGTATTGTGTTCCTAGGCACTCTGAGTAAGTAGTTAGCATCGAGATTGAGGACAGCAACAATGACTTAAGACAGATATTGAACTGTGTGTTTAGTTCCCTTCCTCATTAGATAAAGTAGAGGGCACATGAAATAATGGCTGTAATAACCTACTCAGAAATTTCCAGTCGACACTGCAGGAAAAGAACAGAAATGGCTGCTTTATAAGATAAGGAACCTAAATCGAATGAAATATCTCCCAAAAAGACAAAATAACTGTAACTGTTCATCATATATATATGAAAACAACCTTGCATTAAAACTCAGATTAAGTCTGCAGCATAATCTCATAGTCATCATGTAGCTGCACAATCAAAGTAATAAGAGTCAAAACATCAAATGTTTCCAAATCCGTATGGAGCTCACTGTCCCTCCATAACGAGGCTGATAAACTTCACATTTGCTGAATATCCTTACAGATCAATAAAGAGAAACCTTAATCCAGATCTGCCACTTAGCTACACAGAAAACTCCCTTCTGTGCTTCCTTTCGGGGAAATGAGCGAGGGAAGCCCAGGACAGGCTGCGTTTTTTGGTGGAAACACTGTGAGATAGGCCTGTCGCCCTGTCTGGGTGTATTCTCAGCTCCTTCCTGTTTTTTGTGGCTTTCCACAGCCATTTCCACATCCAAAAAGCCCTGCAAGGGCTTGGAAAATTAAGAAGGTTATGCTGTTACGTCCAGAATATTCAGCTTATTCAATTTCCTCCAACTCTGTACAACTAGACTATGGTGCACTGCTCCAATGCAGTGCTGGATACTCAAAATCTCTCTCTACAGCTGCAACCATATTTTATGTCATGCTATCTGAATTCAAATACTGTAGTGAGAGAATGCTGAATCTGAGAGTGATATGTATAGCGTATGTCTTGCACTGTCACCTTGCACTGACTAAAATTTGTTTTCGATTTGTTTCTGCATCAATTCAAATTCCTATCCATTTACGTGCAGATAAAGTGGGCTAATTTTAATTTTCAGTTCAGCTGATATTGAAGAAATACATGAGAAATACAATTGTGAAAACTTTAAAGAGAGAGGCACATAAAAATACTATGACCTGGGGCGTCCTGGTGGCTCAGTGGTCTAAGGTGCGTCCCATGCAAGTGTCCTATGTCATCCCTGTCTCTCTCTTTTCTTTCTCTCTTCACTTTAAGCTATCCAATAATGGCACAAAATACCCCAAAAAAAGAACAACAAAAAATAGTATGACCTACATCGCATTTACCAAACAAGATGATACAATCAGGTACTCCTCATAAGAATGAGAGTATAATAGTGTGCCTTATAATAGTGTGATAACCAGGGGTTGAAAGCAGCTAAGTACATTTACTCAAGTATTGTACCTAAGTACAAGTTTGAGGTAGTGGCACTTTACTTGAGTTTTTCCATTTTGTGAGACTTTATACTTTTACTTCATTACATCTCAGAGGGAAATATTGCACTGCTAATACTTCTATACTTTTACTTAAGTAAACTTTTGAATGCAGAACTTTTACTTAATGAAGTATTTTTCCATTATGGTAGTGCTACTTTCCATTATGGTGTTGCTACAGAGCAGCGCCCCAGGAGTTGGTAGGGATTCAGTGTCTTGCTCAAGGACACTTCAGCAGTGTAGACCTGACCTAAACCCAGTTATGGGACGGTCTCACCACTGTTAAAGAAAATTACACAATACTGGCAGGGGGACACAGAAGTTCCAGAGGGAGAGAAAACAACGTCCTGCGCACTTCCTGCCTCTCTGCAGCACAAAACAATGGGCTGGTTTCAAGTCTCATTCTGGCAGCGTCGGGTCTGTTGTCTGTTCTAGGAAACCAGACGAGAGGTTAGGGAGTTAAGGGCCATTGTTCCTGGGGATAATAGGAGGGGAAGTGGCCGGTCGTGGTTTTGGAGAGGGCTGACTGAGATGTTTTGGCCACAGCTGGTGGTCTGGTAATGTATGTAAACACTGCGGCACTGACCAGTCATTATCAATTTAATCTGATATTAGCTATCAGTCACATGCAACCTGTCTCTAAAAGCACTAATAAAGCAAAAACTATGTCCCGGTGCTCTCTGCCCTACTCTCTTCTCTACCCTACAATTAAATAATCCTATATTTTGTGGTTGCATTACATTTCTGTACCACTTGTCTGTGATTGCAGAGTCATTATGTTTTGACAATATGTGAAATGCAATATTTGTGGCCACAAATACAAGCACATTTGACATTTCTGTGGGGCACTAAGGCATTATAACCACGGGTCTCTGTGGAATATCGAGGCACCGCTCAGAATCCAGCTCTGCCCAGAGAAGGTATTCAGTTGCCGGTACCGCAGTTTCCTTGTTGAGTTTTCCCAGACCCGTTGAGTGCAGACACAGCTTCACTGCAGCTCATTTCAGACCACTGTGATTAAGCCGTGTGCTGAGCTCTTACCTTATCCCATAATTCATCTGTCAATATCAGAGTGCTGAGGTTTAGCTGAGCCTCAATGACATCATGCGGTGGGTTTACACTCTTAATGTGCATAGCTGCTTTAAGAGCCCGGTATTCCCATAATGCAGATTGACATACGGAAAGCATTTCCAGTTGAGAGCAACTGCTGAGGCTGATATCATAATGAATTGAAGGTGGAACACATTCAGTATGAAGTTAACATGCAGCTGACAATTACATGCAGCTGACAATAACATGTAGCTGACAATAACATGTTCAGTGGAGACCCTTTTGTTTTAACATTAGGTTTCATGTTGCTGCCCCTAACAAAGTGGCAGTGATTAATGCAGCAATTATCTCCTGCCCCTCCCACTATTGATCCTTGGGGCCCATTTTTAGGATTGAGAGCTTGGCGAATGTAGGCACATGGCAGAAAGCCATGGGGAATTAAGTGAAAGCTCATTTCATCTTTTAACATGGGAAAGAGACACTGCTCTATCTTAAGTCAGCAGATGGAAACTGCCATTCAGTCGCCTTGACAAATATGTAAACTTGGCCAATTCAAATCCGGATTGGTGCAAAAATGGAGTGCACAATGAGGTATCCTGGTTTTAAGAAAACCCATTTAATCCCATCAGTTACCCCAAAGCCCCTTTGGAGGGACGGGGGGGCACAGAGAACCACAAAGCTCTCTGGGCACAGGTTCAAAACTCTGTGACTGCATGCGAGTGATACTGCAGCCTTAACCTATGATAATGTTCTCTGGAGAGAAATGATAAAGAACAGTGAAAAATGGATGCCATCCATTGGCAAAGTTTTGTTTTGTTCTTCCAGAACCAGAAAAGGTTCAAGTGGAGATTGAATGAGATCCAAAAGAGAAGCCAAAGTTTCAGATTAAGTGCTCTGCACCGTTTTGAAAGAATAAAGCTTTTCTTGGTTTTCTTCTGTAAAGTTTCCGGTTGACAAGTGGGGGCAGAGAAGAATGTGAAGCAAAGGAAGAGGGAGAGGAGACAACAAGAGAAAACACACTCCTTAGAGCCTTGTTCATGCAGATAACTTGAAGAGGCTGTTCAGAGGACTGTTTTTTATTGATGAAATGCCAGGTCAAACGCTCTTCCTTGCATGAAAACATTCCACAACATCCTAACAGTCTAATTTGCAATTTAAATAATTTTGGTTGCATGTGTCAAGGCAATTACAACACATATGCAGATTTTGTTGTACACATATCTCTGCATTATTTGGACATTATTCACACTCAATCAGTCAGGTCCTGAAATCTGGAGTCTAAAATTCTCTAAGTGACTCTGTTTTATTTGGGGAAATTCCCAAAGCGTCGGTGATGGACAGGGCTTCAATGGGACTAATAAGGCAGGAGTCCATTAGAAGCAAAACAAAGATTCTCTGACAACTTCATCCTTTATAGCAGGGGAGTAAATTACAAATTCCAAAGAGCAGGGGTTTGGCCTTTAATTAACATCTACAGAGGCACTGGCACACACACACACACACACACACACAAAACCAAAGTGCCCACAGTGACCATTTCACCTTCAGAGCAGCAATTATCAACTGGCCTTAAACACCAAAGGCTTCTGAGCAATCATCAGCTGCCTCATAAAGCGCAGACAGGGCAGGGAGATGAACAGGGTGCAGACTGAGGCGATGAAAAGGTATGAAGGTCTAGTTTAGGGTTGCCTAACTTAGAAAAGAGCCATTGCTATTGCCTGTGCACATCGAGAACGTAAGACATCAAGATATAAGAACGCCTTTGTAATGTTGAGTCGAGCACCCACCATGAAAACCCGTATTTACATCTGTTGTTTCAAAGCTTAAAATCCTTCTTCAACCTGTCTCCTCTTCATCTAAATTTCCCCTCATGACTGAAGTGGATTTAGTAGGTGACATTAATAAGGGATCATAGCTTTCCACTGGATTCACCATGTCTTTCAATTTCATGAAACAAGCAGGTGCTCCTAATATTTTGTACACTTGGTGCACATTGTAAAAGACAGTAATTGCTTTTAGCTAACAGCTACTGTCGGTCGATTGTAGGTTAAATGATACAAAAACAAGTCAAACCTTAACCTGATGTTCTCTGTTCTGTTTTCACAGCAGAGGTAACCAACTGAGGCTGACCATTACATAATACTCAATGACAGACGTAGGACCACCTCCAGTGATGAACAGACAGCCCCTTGTAAAGCAGTCATCACTGTTAAAGTTATTGCATTCTGCGCCGCCATAAAGTAATTAGCTGTCCAGGCAGCACCAAGAGTGTCACTTTCACATTAGAGGACAGGACAAAAGAGAGAAAGAGAGAGAGAGAGAAACAGAGACAGGCAGACAGATGGAAAGACAGAGTTGGAGTCTGAGGTGAACACAGTCAACACACACAGACACTTAAAGCTGCACTAAGCAAGATGTTTATGTAAAAATACATCTTACCGTCTTATCTGACTAAATCACAAAGGTGGGCTGCACTAGAGAAGAGTGTCCCACTCCCTTAATTCAGGTGCTGTAGATTTCCCCAATTTGCCCAAATAAAATTGGGCAAATTGGTGTTGGGTACAGTCACTTCTCCACCCGTCACCGGAAGTGACGAATCAAAACTTAAGAGTGAAATCCAAACTGTCTCCTAAACAGCAGTGAGAAGCTTTTGCCTTTCTTATCCTTTTGGTATACTTTGGTATCCTCTGGTCTATTTTGGGGGCTAAATTCTGTGTTTTTGTATTTGTCATAAAATCCATTCAAATGCCCTTAGTGTAGTTGAAAGGGATGGTAAGACAAAGATGCTCTCAGCTACAATTCCTTTATATATTTCTCTTGTAAAACAATAAGTCACGCTAATCCTGTTCCATAACAATTGATACTTTCTTTAAATTTCAGCAGAAAACAGCATGTAAACCAACATGTAAACCAACGGTATGTTGTACCAAGCCTTATTTCATTCCCCATTGATGATATATCTCACGTTTACATAGGTATTTAGCTGACGCTCTAATCCAGCGTGACTTGCAATGAGTGCAACAACTGAAAACGCTTCAATTGCTCCATCTCCAAAATGACAAAGAGTCCAACAGTAAAGAGGGAAGTTGTCAAGGTGTTAGTGCCCTCACGTCATCATGATCATCTAGAAGAGAAGTGCTAGGAAAAGAAAATAAGAGCTAAGGAGAGAGACAGAGGGGAATTTTTATAGAGCAATTAGAGTGAGTAGAGAGGATGCGATTCAGTGGGGCGAAGGTGACGTGAAGTACTTGTCACTTTTGCCCAAATCATCAGCGTCCTGAGGAAACCTTTTATCTCCACTTCTGCCGTTTTATTGTACCTGACCACTGACATTGGCTCCCATATGTAAAAAATGCCTCATGTTCCTGGAACCTACCCAAACCATTTAAAATGCATGTGAAATGCCAAAAGCACGAGCATCAATAGGAAAGCAACAAGCTTATCTTGATCCCTGATAAATTGACTTTATTGAAAACACAAGGCTTCTGCAGAAACGGACAAAATGGAAGCCTGTCCTCCGGATCATTGGATTAAATGTCACATAAAACAACGCCGCTCATTGTGTTTTCGTTGTTTTCTGCCAGAGAGCTATCACCTCGAGACGGGAGCCAATCCCTAACCACACACACACTTCAAAATGACTCACCAGCCAGAGGGACATCGCAGAGTTTTCTCTGAAGACACCTGGAGCAGTATTTCCTCTTCACAGATCCACAGTCTTCTTCAACACCAAACAAGCTTTTTCTGGGCTTAATGAGACTGTGTTTTGGTCCCTCAAAGTTGGACGCACTGAGCAAGGAGAGCCTAGCAGTCTGGCCCTTATCCTGACATGTTTCCTGAGCAGCATTGTTAGCAAGTGGAGAGGAAACACGCACACATGCACATACACACACACACACACACACACACACGCACTATGGAAAGCCTGTGTCAGGAGATCATAACATGGAGAGTGAGAACACCAGGAGCTGTTGTTCTTTCCCTGAGATTTTTTTCTTGTATTTTTTGCCGAGGTCAGTGTTTAAGCTCGGACTTGCTCTCTCTGACATTTAACTTCTGGCTTTCTATTGGCAGAACAGGGAAGCTTTCCCAGCTGCTGCCAGAGCTGGGATCGATTCATTTTCACAAACTGGAAATCATTTACCGTAAAAAAGATTCTTATATCTGAACTGTAAACAAAAAGAAAGAAAAAATGATTGAGAGTGAGGGCTCTGCTATTACTATGTGAAATGCAATTTCAATTTCAATATTGAATCAAGCAAAACAGAGATGAACTGATCCAAGCCTTGGCTCTGCGACACTGCACAAGGAAAAGGCTACCAGTTATCTTGATGTCTGTTTGAGTTCTGTAAATGAGTTTGCTTTGTTATATAGACAACAGTATTACATTCATGATGTGTTGCATGGTAATGACACAATGTCTCAGAGAGAAAAAAATGGTCTAACTAATAGGTAACGCATAAGCAAAGCACTCAATATTTACAACAGTTAGGCCACATAATGATGCTCTACCAGGTGATGTCCGTGAAAATGAAAAAAGTGCTTGAAAGAACTTTATCTGAAAGTAGTTCATTCATGGCTTTTGATTCATATGTACAACTAGTACTGTTGTACAATATATTATTTCAGCTATTACTGCAAATGAAAGAAAAAAATAGTGAATTGGAATAATTAACATCTGTATTAACATCTTATCAGGAGCACAATGACGATTCCCTCTGCTAGGAAAAGAACAAAAATTTCAATTGTATTGTCGGTTTCTTCCAATATTATACTATGCTGATGTTAAATATTTAATGTTTAATATGTAGTGTGATCTGTTTAGTCTACCTGTATTTCTCAACCTGTCCCTTTAAATTGTATGTGAGCTCCTGTTGTACCATGTACAGTAGTAGTATTATTATTATTGCACAAAAATATTTTATTTTATTGTATTGTGCACTTTCTAACATTTCTGTTTTGAAAAGTGCTATATAAATGAAGTTTGTATTGTTTGTATTATTATATACTATATATCATTATTCACTAATTGCAATGAAACTCTGTCATTACTTTTGTTTTGTTTGTTCTTTTTCACCACAAGAGTTACAAAACTGACGAGACAAAGACAAATGAATCAAAACTGACAGTAAAATCTGAGGAGGGGAAACAGCTTGAGAGTGAAGCTGGAAGGCAGCTGGGGTGAAGAGGTCAACTCTGAGACACTGGTGCCCCGGCCAAGTGACTCCACAGCTACAAGAGCGTCTCTATTGTGTTTTACAGACTCTTAATGGAAACCATCTCCAACCTGACAGATTCATTGTCACTTGTCCGACATCCATGAGGGGAAAGAGGAAGCGGTGCGTGTAGAAGGTAAGCTTTGTGACATTAACATTCCTGCAGCTCGTTCTTCTCTCCGCGCCAACGCAAGATTTACAAGGTTTTGAACAAAGCGGTGCTATTTACACTTTTGGAGATGAAACACAGCGCGGCCTCCTCCTCCTCTCTAAGGAGGGTATATTAGCAGAACACACACACACACACACACAGAGACATACACACTCTCAAGCTGCACAGATCCAAGAGGCATATTGTCCTCTGCTTCATACTCCATATGTTCATCATTAACACCAATCATTACCACAACCACACTTCATGCTCAGTTGTTACAGTGAAACCCTAATTCATAGACAGCAACCTCACGATAAAGTCTAAATAAGGTTTTATTTACAAGTTGTTTTTATTTGTTCCTTCAATTCCCTGATGATGACGATCTCTTTATTTATGTTTGTGTGTGTGTTTTTGTATAAGCATGTACATTTTTAAGTATATGCATATATGTATGCATGTAGCTATGTAATAATAATTAAAAAAAACTTTATTTGTGTAGCACTTTTAAAACAAAGTTCCAAAGTGCTTTACATGGAATATAACAGCTGCAAAAACGACTGTAATAGACTATAAACAAATCCAAAATTTCCAAAATCATAATGTCAACGGTTAAAATCATTTTTATAATGTGTGTATATGTGCATGTGTGTGTATGTAGACAGGAGGGGGTCCTAACTGTCTATGTATTGTAAACAGTGTAAACCCCTAGGCCAAAACCATACAGTGTTCATTCTTCCTAAAGCCAATCCAAAACCCCCTCAGCTGGATCAAAGTGTGTGTTGTGTACTCAGGTTTTAACATGGGGGGTTTTACTTTCTGGGCGATTGTTATCACTCTTCAAAGCGCTAAGCCATGAGTGAGGCCTCCGTGAGTGCTGCCGAGAGGAGTGGCCAAACCGTGTGTGTGTGTGTGTGTGTGTGAGTGTGTGTGTGTGTGTGTGTAGCTGTGGGTGTGTAAAGGATAAGGCGCTGTTTTTTAATTCATTGCTTACCGTCAACAAATCCTATGAAAATAACAAAATCAACAATGCGTTTGCTCTACTCCCGTTACTTTCTGACTTCCCACGTACCGTTTTTAGCCGTCAACCCGGAAGTCATTGGCTCCAATTGTAAGCTAAAAACCTTGAAATACAGCTCACAAAGACATAGTTTCAATTTTAAAAATCGGTAACTGTTACCACGAAAAGTCAGGCTGTTGTAGTTGTTACCAAATCAAATTCAAATGGGAACAAATTCTTCATTACGCTGGGGACTATTTTCAGTGCTACGGAACTACTTTCCTGAGATCGCAAAGTGTTTACAGCCGGCTTATTAAGTTGTTTGAGGAAAAAGTCAGCTGGCCCGGTGCATCGAGATGATGAAATAACGTTATGTTGCCCAGAGCAGCAGCATGGCTCTTTGACGTGTTTTTAATCGTTTTTTTAATACAATGGAGTTCTGTGGCTGCTGGGACATGGCTGCATTGGGCACCGGCTACATGGACGAGATTTGCTGGCAAAACAAAATCATTGCTGATTTTGTTATTTTCACAGGATTTGTTGACGGTAAGACATGCATTAAAAACCACCAGCCTTATCCTTTAACAGGTAAAAGGTAAATCTGAACTGTCCTTGCTGCCATGTGTGCTGAAGAAAAGGCAAAAAGCATGGGATTAAATTGGAAGTGCATGTTGCATTACCTCACACTTGTCCTTTCTGATTGCATTGGCCCCCATGAACACCACATGAAAGCAAATCATTTCTTTATGGAGGCAAGTCAAGTCAAGCCTACTGCATCAACAAACCAAATAAATGACTGCCACCTGCTGGTGTCTTTTCTCCAGGATCTTCTAAACTGAAACAGCAACTTAATAAAAGACCCAACTACTTGACTTCTTCTTAGTGGTGGAAATCCAACACGCCACTATCCACACGCTTGTTAAGAAGCCACTTGTTTAGAGGCTTCCTCTGTGTAACCCTGTTGGCCAGGCTGTAAACACACCGCCGTGCCGCCTCTGATGAGCCCTGAGGGACTCCTCTTCACACAGCAGGCCTCCAAGTCACCCCTGCCCTCACAAAATCCCTTAAACACACGCACTAAGACACACACATTGGGCGGGTTGGATCATCTGTTGGAGCCTTTCCAAGAAATACAGGGGCGGTGCTTGCGGATTAGATCAGCCTCTGGTCGTGCATTAAGTCTACACATTCCACATGTGAAAGAAATGATGTAACATGTAAGAACGGACCAGTTATTATGGATGACATGTTATGCAGGCAAAGTAATAATTGAATCCCTAAAGGTTTGTGCGGTCATGGTCTGCGGATAATTATAAATGGATCAGTCATACACAACTGGGTAAATGAGTGCAGCAGAAACAGGTCTGGAGAACCACAATAAGACAGTAAAATGTATGGCTGCAAGGTGAATCTAGTCACTTGAAGCTTTTTGACAACATCAGGGTGCCCAGATTTTTTGGCATGGAGTGCTAAAAGCCAAAATTTAATGTGAGCAGTCAACCAAAAATAATCCTATTTGACAGAGAGTAATTAGAAATGGAACAGGTAAGGACAAAAAGCTTTTCAGATTGTATATAATCAAGAAACGTGTCATTATGCCCTGTAATAAATAAAACCATCTAAAATGTTGTAGCTTTTTAGTAAAAAGTAAATACCTTTTTATTTAGATGGTTTTGAAGTCATGGATCCCTAAGGCTGGCAAGACTAAATTTTTCAGATGATATTTGTGCTTAAACGTTTCGGCATCATTATGCTATTTTGTGTTGATGTGGCCATAGTGTTTGTGTGTGTGTGTGTGTGTGTGTGTGTGTGTGTGCGTGCGTGTGTATGTGTGTGTTCTTGTATTTATATATTTATGAGGACCAAATTCCCTCACAAGGATAAAAAGATTAGGAAACTCCTCATTTTGGAGGATTTTGTCTTTACCCTTTATCCTTTATCCTTGTGAGGGCATTTGTTTTTTCGTAACACACACACACACACAAAATACACTGGTCCTCAGTTCTTAATGAGACTAGTATATGATTAGGACTTGGGTTTAAGGTTAAGATTAGAGTTAGGGTTAGGTTTAAATTAGGGTGAGGGTTAAGATTAGGCATGTAGTGGAGAGGGTTAAGGGTTAGGGTTAGGGAATAAATTAAGTCAACAAAGGTCCTCACAAGTATAGTAATACAAATGTGTGTGTGTGTGTGTGTGTGTGTGTGTGTGTGGTGGGGCGGCGACCCCCGCCTGTCAGCTTCAGACAAGATACACCCACTAAGTGCATTTCTTCACAACACCAACTGTAACCCATGGCGATAGCGGGCCTGCCCAATAGCTGGGCATTATGCAAATGTAAATCACGCTTGACTGGCCACAAGACTGTGTGTGTGTCCATCGCACGGCTTCACATTTCACACAAACTTTATTGGTGCCAGTGCGCTTTTGTCTGCTTTAATTGAATTAACTTCTGAGAAACTGACCTTGTTGCAGCAGAGAGACGGGACATTACCCGCCCATCACTCGGGCATGGGAGCGCTTAACACTGTTTACATTGGAATCACTTCATGCTTTAGAAGAAAAGGACTGGCCGGGCTTCTCCCTCGCAAACTTTTATAACTTGGTAACACTTTCTCTCTAACGGGTTTTACATGACACATTCGTTACAGCCTCCCAACATGCCGCGTGATATATTCACGAATGAACACTTCATTCATTTAACAATTATGTCACTTTATGTCAGATTTTATGTAACATGATTACATAGAGGAAGCCCCCTGGGCAAATACAGCTGTACGAGTCAAAAACGGGCCAGTAGATTCACTCCAATTATCAGATCTTAACAATGGCTGTCTTCTCTACTTGTGTCAGTCAGGTTCAATGACTGAACCGATTCCAGTCCATAGAAAATCAAGTTGTTAAAGACCAATTAGCCTCCACACTTGTCTCCAGCAGCTTCCATTTGTGGATAAACTTCTGCTCAACATACAGTACATCAGAAACAGGATCACTTGAATCGCCAAGTACAATAAACATACAGTGCAAAGAGGCTTTTTAAGAAGGACTATGGACAGTAAGCTATACATATCACTCTACATTAATATATTTAACCTTATAAATCTGTGTGCATTTGATATCACCAGTGTGCCATTTAACACTTTGCTTTCGTGTTTGGTAACTCGTGCCACTTTATGTGAATAAATCACGCTGTTTAAGGTCAAACAAATCAATGGCAATATCCCCATCTACTGGTTAAAAAGCACAAGGTCTTCGAACCACAGTATCATTTAATCAGGTACAGTCATAACAACAAACAAACCACACTTCCAAACTGCTTTTCTTTCAGGTACCTCTCTATACTTTGAAGTACCTGATATATTTTAGAAAATTGCTTCTGAGGAAAGAGAACGCTCTGTCATTGTTTTGACTACATGTAGAGCCCTGGTTTGAAAGAGAAGTAAAGTATTCACTGTTTATTGGCTATCTTCCCTTTTCTTTCATCTGTGCTCGTCCCTAGTCAAAACGGCTGCGACCCACCCAGACACCAAGCAAACAGCCTCATGTGTTCGTCCCAAGCAGATAAAAGAGCTGTGGAAATTCAAATGTTTGGCCAGTCTGTGAGGCATGCGGAGCAAACAAGTTTCCATCATCTTGATATGTTTGATTTCGATGGAGTTAAATGTCTAGACTTGGATTGAACAAGAGCTGATGTGTGGGACCCGGAGTATGACTGGTATTTTATCTGAAATCGTATTTGCAAAATAATTCCTGGTATTTATTTGAACATACATGGAGTAGCAGATGGGTGAGGTTTACTGCATCCGGACAATTCGGACAGTGTTAACTAAGTTGTCCATCACAGAAAAGCAAAACGACTATGAAATACTTTCCAACACTCATTGTATCGTCGCCCATCTGGCACCCCAGGAGGCTCCAACACCACGTGAAAATATTTGCAAATGCTGTTTAACCCAGCTTTGGTCCTAGGGGCATTAAGTAATCGATTACTTTTATTGTTGCAACAACATTGACAGTTCTCTGGCACAGCAGCCTGTAATGGACAAAAATATAAAAGTCACATTTTCAAATTGAACAAGTAAGCTAGCTGATTAGAATACTCTGTCCAAAACAGAGTACAGGTCGTAAAGTGAGTTTTTGAAAGCCAGGAATGTCAGCACTTGTCAAAGTAATCGTTGAGTCATTGGTATGATCAACCAACCCACAGATATATTATGGTCATTTTGTGATATGGAATAGTAAAAATTTTACTTAATGCACCTTGAAGCAGATGTAGAATATGTGGATCTCTGGTGAGCAAGTTACTGCGTAAAATAAAAATGTTACCATAAGAAATAAAACCATTTTCTTATTTACAAAAGTAATAAATAGTGCTTTTAACAACTAGCATTCCCCCTGTTTTAGGTAGGTTGAATGAATGTCTTGGGTCTCAGTTTGGCAACGCTCCCCTTTTTTTCTGTGAAAGACCTTGTCATGGCAAACACTACATCCTGTGAATAATGAAGTTAAAGTCTGATGTAATTAAACAATTTGTAGCAAAAACTTCAGATCACAGATTACTCTGGCACCTCTGCTTTCCAATACCACTAATATACAACCAAAGAACTGTATAAAAATGTGCTACCAGGAAGAAGCCAGACAAACACGGGCAGTGACTGATATAATGTGACATTTACAGATGCCAGGTTTCAAAGGTTTTGGCTACAATAGAACTTGTCAGTAGTGCTAAACCACAAGACAATCACACAAAATGACCAAAGGAATGTTATCAAGCGAAATGATAAGCGACGGCATGGCAGTGGAAGGAGCTGTTAACTGATAACGCAGCCATTAAAAGCAGCTTGTTCAGTTTCAACTAATACTGTTTAACGGCACTTTATCTAGCTTCAGACTGTTAGTAGATCCATTATTGTTATCTCTGACAAGAGCAGCTCAACCTTTCAGAACAGATAAAGCACAGCGGTTAATCTGCCTAACACTATGACTATAATTCTTGTCATTAACCCTGATGTATGGGTATTTCACTTCAGTAAATAAACAGCATTGGTGCCAGTTGGTTTCAGAAATTAAAATCTATTTCTTTGGAGAGTAATGCATTGCAATATTTACTTGAGTTACTTTCATAAATAAACATTCACACAAAGATTTATCTCTTTTTTTTCTATTTAATGAATGTGTGTATTGCCATAAGGAAAAAGTTGGGGCAACATCACAGCTGCCACCTTTCTTTGATTTGGACTTGATAGTTACAGGAAGAAATATGATTTTAACTCATTATGTAAATATGAGTAAATCTGTTTATCCCATTTTGAGTATTGTATATTATGTATGTATATTACTTGCATACTTATTAAGGTGATAATTTTATTGTTGGTGCACAGCTGTGAAGGAGCCCTCGAGGACACAATACAATCACGTGAAGGTATTCAGGCTATTTTCAGACTCATGCCATGAAGACTTGCCAAAGCACATAGACACGCAGGACGCATACAAGTGGCAGATTAAGTTCTCAGAACCACAGTGTCTGCTGTGATGTAAAATTAACTGTGATTAAAGGGGAACGCCACTTAATTTAAGAAAATCTCCATGTCATTCTTGTGGTCTAGGACAGTCCAATCAGTCTTTGTTAATGTGGACAAATCTCTACCAAAGCTACAACAACGCAACAGTAAACATGTCACCCCCAAGTCCCTGTCTGAGCCAATCAGTAACAAATATTTCAACTTGTTTTGAGCTGTAATTGTAGTTCTTTCTTGGACCAATCAGTGTCATTTTGAATGTTGAAATGCAGCGGTAAGATGCCTCACTTCCCCAAGTTTTCTCAAAATCAGATCAGTGGTGATATTGATGTTGCATGTGACACATGGATGAGAGAACAAATGATTCCCCCAAGTTTCGGCAAAATCCAACAAGTAAACAAATGATGTAGCGTCCCCCATTAGGCCAATCAGTGCAATTTTAAAAATGCCAGAATGCAGCAACGAGTCTGTTTCTGAACGTACTTTTCTCCCACTTGTTTCAAATTCATTTTGGTTAAGGTATGTGCCGTTGAGTTTTGACCGAACAGAGGCGCCTTCCAAAATAACAATCCAGTCTGCTATTTTGCTTACTTTTCATTGTTGTGTCTCGTTGTGCTCCATGCTAACACTGGCTCAGTTGTGCTGTTGTAGCACCAAAATTATGACTCATACGTCTCAAGTGAATGCCATAAGATTTGCTTATTGTCATGGCAACGCTGACAAATTCCAATTTGAGCATTCACTTACAGGTTGCATGTAGATCGCATGACTCAGGATCTTATTTGGCATCACGTCTCCATGTGATCCAGATAGGAATTGAAAAAATATGACTCCATGCATTTTTGCTGTTCACACTGATTAGAAAACATCATGGAAAAATTCAGAATTGGGACAGTTTCAGCTGCAGTGTGATCGCAGCCCAAGACTCAGACCTGTGATGTCATCAAGTCTGGAGCTGCTCCAAAGACAATGAAGTTGGAAAAACATAAACGAATGGGAAGACACCTCAGGGTGTTTTCTGGGAATGAGGATAAACGTTCTGGTGCAAAACTGACAACACTACTGTGGAGTAAAGCTCATTTGGGTGTAAAAACCCAAACACACATTCTACAGGTCCACAAAATCAGCCTTCCATTCAGTGTCCATGGAGCTGATCCAGACTTGACTTTGATTCTTACTCCTTGGGGTTATGACTTTGCAAGAAAGATCCTCATGTTCAGATATATTGATTTGTCTGTCCTAGACCATAGAAATAACATTCATGAATTCTACTCAATTGAATTGTGCTCCCCTTTCAAAGCATACCATGGGGGGTATTGTAAATAACAGTCCCAGTCTGCCTGCATGTATGTTGTAAATGTGTGGCATGACAGGGATGCATGTGTAGGATTGCAGGCGTGTGCAACACATGTGTAGCTTCAGGTCCAAGAGTGTGATTTGATTAGGGATTCCATCGCCTGTTGCACTGGGTGTGACACACTCACTCTCATTAACAGGGATCAGGCTGGGAACGTGGCACATGTGCTGTGTTTTATGAAGGCATATTGAGTTTCTACTCCCATCGCACTAAAAATAATGCCATGACTAGCTTTCTCCATTGCTCTCCATTGCATCAACTGTTGGATCTCCCTGTATTGTCTTTTGGGGATTTCTCATGAAGAGAAAAGTTGATAAAATACCTCAAGAGGCATTTTAATATTAAATAATGCAATAACATGAGCCACCTCTCTAGAGTAATTCAGAGATCATTTGGACAGTTGGTTCAAGACCTGTAAAATTTTGACTTTGACTGTGGCAGTGAGTGGTCCATAGTTTTATTGGACAAACACTTTGTGGTTAAATTCCCTAATGCCCATTACATTTCCCTCACAGTCCACTGAGACACTGCATTCCAGTGCAAATACCTATGAAATTCCTCCACAGTGGAATGTCTAAGTGTGCAAACCTATCCTTTTAAAAACCAGTGAGGGCGAGCTAGCAACAATGATCTGCCTCAGCTTGTTACAAGCATTGGCGCAAAATGGAGAGAAAAAAAATCTGAGGTCTTTCTTCCTGTGTGTATTCAGAGTAAATGCAGCATGTCAAAGGGGGGATTTATTACCTCCCCAAAGAAAAACATTCTCCCGATGATGAAAACATGATTGGGCGACCTGGGTAGCCCGGCCTAACTTCTGCTCCACTGTCACAGTAATTACCCTTGGAGCCCTGTGGCATCCGACCTTGGTGAAAAAGACCCCGGGAAAAGAGACCGGCCGCAAATATCAACAATAGACACATTTTGAGGCGAATGGGATGCGACCTGGGAGAGCCGAGCTCTCTGTCCATCACTCGGATGTGTTTTGAATGGCTACAAAGGCCCCCAGAGTGAGACTTTGTGGGATTTCGACGTTGCCAAGAGCGAATGCCACATCGCCTTGCCAAGTATTAGAGAGAAGACAAGAAAATCCCTCCACAGCAGAGAAATATCAACAAAACTGCAGCATAAAGGCCACATTCATGGGCACACAAAGACATAGGAACTGGATGGTATAGGGCTAAATGGAGTGTATTATGTTGCACTCATGCCACAAGGTCTGAGGCAGAGGTGGAAGTTAGGCCTCTGTTTTACATTCCAAGAAAAGAGGCACACAACCGTGACTCTGGGGGAAAATACAGTTGCCCCGCGCCTTAATCTATCATTTTGACTGTCATTCTATCCACTGTGCATTGCCAAGTGAATTAAAGACACTTAAAGAGGCTCAATGAACGCCTTTTGTATCCCATTATCTTCCTGTTCCAGAGTCTTTGTGGGCAGCTTTACGCATCACTGAATCAGTAATGTCTTGAAAGGCTATTTGTAAAAGGAATATCCGCTCATCGGATTCACACATCCTTTGCCCGCGAGCCGTTTAAAGTAAAGGCGCTTGACTTCAAAATAGATAAAAGGGCTCACAGACATTAAACGATTCTATGCTAGCTGCTGGCTCAAGTTGCAAAATTTCTTCCCAATTTTAAGAATTTAATACACGTCACAGAGCACTTGGACTGTTTCAAAGTAGCATGGAAACAACAACACAATCTGTAACCTGTAGCTGATAGTAGCAGGTAAGCGGTCAATCAAAGACTATTAAATTGTCTTTGAAATACTTTCATGTGATTGTTTAAACTTTTTGCCACTCATTCTGTCATCCTTATGTATCTATCTGGCACCAAAGCAGGATAAATCAAATGATGACAATTATTTGCAAATACTACTTGACCCAGATCTGTTGACACACCACATAAATGGATTAAACTCTATTAACTTAATTCACCTGAAGTCACCTGAAGTCACCTGAAGTACCAAAAAGCACCATAAATGACAAACAAAATGCAGAATACTCTTCCCTGATTCTCCTGTGAACAATATGTCTATTGGAAAACGCTTCATACTGCTTGAAATAAAATGCGGAAATGTCTGCAAGAGGTTGAATTCCTGTGTGCGTGGGCATTAAAAGGTAAAATGACTGGGGTTAACTTTGCTGAGGCATCTCAGCCCGCTCCCGGGTCAAGCACACACTGGGCAGCTTTCCATGGGGGAACACACAGAGAGGGTCTTGTTCCCCGGCCCATGTGCAGGTCAGCGCTGGCAGGTAGGAGTGAAATGATAGGCCTCCCCGGAGACACAGCACAGAGGACACACTGTTTCCCCACAGCTAAAGCATCCACTGGAATGCAATATGGGGCGGCAGGTAACTTTCAGTTCACCGCATACCTTTATCGAAAATCTTCAAATCCCGGGAAAGCCCCCGCCTGCCGTCTGACACTTTGGTGGGAATTCAGAAAGCAGAGGAGATAGAGAAGCCGGACTTGACAGGCATCGAAATGAAATGAGGATTAATTTCTTAGGGAGGGTTTTTCAGCGGTATTACTGATGTCAAGAGTTTGGTCTTCTCATTACCTGAAACCCAATGAGAGTTGGCAAATAGATATCTGTCCTACATCGGAATCATTTTCAACTTTAATATATTGGTATTGTCCTCAACACTAGTAGCAGTAATGGTAGTTGTACTAGTAGTATACATCTATGTTCAGCAGTCATAAATGCATCAATGCATCACATTTATTACATTTACATTGTAGCTAGCGGCAACAGGAATGACAGGAATGACATTTTTAAGTTAAATGAAGCAGTGAAACAGAAACATTTTAACCCACAATTAGAAATTCTAAATGTAACAGTGTCCCTTTAAGATAGGAATCCAAAATCCAATTTTGGCTCTGTAATGGCTCTGTAATGTAACTCAGATTTTGGCTCTGTAATGGTAATGGATAGTATTCTCTGATATGGCTTCAGGTGCATAAAAATGGCCTCCACTCTACTGGCATCATCCAACATAGTAAGGGTTATGAATTCAGATTTTAGGACACTAGGTGTGGACACAAGCTTTGTCTGCACGATATTGTAATGCATCTCCTCCATCTAATGCCATTCTTGCAGACATATGTGGGCAAGTCTACAGTTCGATACAGACTGCACTCAGCCCATGTATTGCAAACATACAAAAACCCCTAGACACAAAACACACAGTGCACATTCTTCCTGAAGCCTGTTCAAGACCCCCTCATCTGGATCAAAGTCTAGGTTGTGTGCTTTGGTTTTACATGAGGGTTTTACTTTCTGGCCGATTGTTATCGCTCTTCAAAGTTCAGAGCCGTGGGCCTCCGTGAGCGCTGCTGACGGGAGCGGCCAAACACTCTTCTGCATCTGGGACACAAACCACAAGCATGGCACAAACACAAGGAGCAATTATTACAGGAAGTGATCTCGCCGCACCTGAACATACCCTTGACACAAACATCAGCATGAAAAAAAAAGGACAAATGGTATGCAGAAAAGGTGCTGGTATGAGCACACCGACTGGCAAGGTAAATAAACTCCAGAAGAGCAAAGATGTTCAACACAGTCTTTACAGCTTTAAAGTTTAGTTTAGTAGTTTGGTGAAAACCTTGCAACTTCAATTTCGGTTGGACCTACTAAACCCCTTCAAAACCCATTGGATAAACTGAAAAATGCATGGCCATCAAGCTAAAAATAAGTCGTTTGGAGATACAAGGTTATCACCTAACAACAGCGATAGGTAGTGATATCTATACTTCATTTTTTAATGTATGTCTTGCATAGTCACTTTGCACTGTATGGGAGATCCTGTCTTCCTTGTGCCATGTGCATAGTATGCACTGTGTAACTCTTAAAGTTGTAAACATGACTCTTGCATCAATTTCATCTTGAAGATTTATAAAACTTGGTGTTTGAATGTGTTTCAGCTTCAGTCTTATTTCCAGTCCATGGTCTTCAGGATCCAGGAGAAGCAACAAACAGCTCCACAATTTTAATAAAACTTGTTAGAAAAATGGACCATTTTAAATTACAAGTAAATGCGTACTGATTGTTTATACTGACTGACTGACTGACACTTGGCTACTTCACATGAGTCACTATTTTCAACACTTTAGCACCACTTCATTACTTTGACCGCAGCTCTGCTGGCAGAGTCGGGGCATTCATTTCCCATGACTACCCATGTGCCCACAACCCTCCACGCCTCGCTGCCAGCTGTTTGTCTGTGCCACCAACCAGACCGCTCAGCATGTCGGGGAAAGTGATCCGAGATGCCAGTGAGCGTCCTGTAATTTTCCTCGACTTCTCCAAGTCAAAAGCCAGATCGGACTTGTGCTATACATCTGATCCATACGCTTAGTATTGTTTCCCAGCAGCATAGGAACTAATTGGAGTTTAGTATATGTTTCTGTACTGTATGTTAGCTGGTGCGTTCTCACCATTAGGTAAAGTTAGGCGAGTGAACTGTCTGAGGCTCCAGCAGCCAGAGGGCCCCACAACAGACAGGAGTAGAACTAATGTAAACTTATTTATAATCAATTTAAAGAAATACATACAGTACATATTGAAAAACATACAACAAACAAACAATCATGGCCACATCCTCTACTCAGTCATGCTATAGTGGTAGTGGGCTATTCCACTTCTACCACAATATTGCCTCTTAACTTAAAGCTTATCTTTAAGTAAAGCTACCCACATGATGCAGAAAAACAAAAAAGAGAGGAAAATAGACGTTTTGTTGACAACTTTTTTTCACCAAAGAATCAACTGTTACTAGTGTTGCTGCAAGCAATATTACCACATCTTCCAAGTTCAGCCCCAACTTGAAAGGATGAATTGAAAAGGGTGAATGTTGGGATTCAGGGGGCCCCATGCTTGCCTTTGCCTATAGGGCCCCCAAATCACTAAGTCCGCCCCTGTATGTTAGGTATTATGTTCTATGTGAGCTGCTTGGGCTTTGCTCTGTGTGGTCTCACTGGTGGCGTTTCAATAAAATGATTTTCCACTGTAGAAATAATACATCATGTCACCTAGGCTACAGCTCAATATATTAAGGCATGCAGAAATGGAATATAAGACCGATACGATTTATAGTACTGAGTTTTTGTCATGTATGAATGCCGGCAGCAGTTGCCTAAAGAAGAAAGGCATTAGAGAGCAGAAGGTTGCCGGGTCAAATCCCCAGAACAGCTTGGAAAATCTTGAGTAAAGTCTTGGAAAAGTTAATGAGTAAAGGTCTCCCCTCCCTCAGAAACTACAGTCAAAGTGCCCTGGAGTGATGCACTTAACCTCCAGCCTCTCAGTATGCAGCAGGAGAAGACCGTGGTTGTACTGGGCAGCTCCCAGGTGTGAATGTACGTAACTGTGAGTCTGTTGCAGAGCATTGCTGAAAAAAGATCATACACCTTCTCCTCTGGGCAACTGATAAAAGATGTGGCGATGCTGAATTGTTTTACCATCATCTGGACAAGAGAATTCAGAGCTGGCTGATCACTATGACTGAGCACAACAACATGCAGAGAAAAGAAAGGCTTAAGTTTGAAATCATCAGTGTTAAAAAACTACACTATGCCAATGTTTGTATAAATTCACATCCATCAGAGTTAATTTAACACTTCTGATAGTTTTGAACAGCCGCCCCAGAGCCTTATCAGCTCTATGATTGAACAAAAAACTCTCCAATCAACACTGGGCAACTTCAAATAATTGTCTCTGAAACCTCAGCACCTATGAATACTGAGAAATTCACTGTGTACATGACTTTTAGGGTCATTACAGCCACAATTTGGCATCATGGCTTTGATTTTCAAGAGTCCACACTACACAGCAAATTCTCAAGTGATGATTTTTCAGTGACAGTTATTTGGAGTTAACAAGTGTTGATTGGAGAGTTGGTCATTCTCTCATAGAGCTGATATGGCTCTGGGGCGGCTGTTCAAAACTATCTAAAAGTGTTAAAATAATTCTGTTGGATATGAACTTGTGTATACACAGGCATAGTGTTGATTTTTACCCTCTCCGAGATAAATTAACAATGACGATTTTGCTGTGCGAGCCTGGGAAAGTGAGATTTGGGCTCAGATGGAGAGGGGGAAATCAGTGCAGAACTTTCCCCACGCTGACTCTCTGCTGGCCTCTGGTTCACAGGTCACTGACCACAATCCACAGGGGAGAAATTAGTGTCAAGACTACAAAGCACAACTACATCGTGTAAAAAACTAGACAAATCCAACAATGGGTGAGTGGAGGAAACAGCAAAGTTCAGATCACAATTTCATTCCATCATGTCACTGTAGGTGTGATCATTAATGATGATCAATGTGTTTCATGTTTTTCATGGAGCATCAAGCATGACTGAACTTGCAGGCAAGTGGTTGTAAACTCATTCACTCAAAGTAGTGTTCGAATCTATAATGTCAAGGCAGGTATTAAGACTGCAGAGGATAAATGACATGATGCTTCTGTATATGTTGTCCATTCTTTCTAAATTATATTATTTAATAATGTTTAAATGTTAAAATGAATGCTATAACTGCTTACCATGATTATACAGAACAAGTGAGTCTAAAACATTTTTACTATTGCAGTTGGGCTGCAACTAACGATTATTTTCATCATCGATTAACCTATCGATTATTTTATGGATTCATCGATTAATCATTTCATTTAATAAAATGTCACAAATACTGACAAATGCCCATCACAAGTTACCAAAGCCCGAACTGATTCTTAAAATGGCTTATTTTGTCTGACCAGCAGCCAGAAAAAACCCAAAGTATTCAACTTATAATGATATGAAATGTAAAATGCAGTAAATCTTAGCATTTTTGAAGTTGTAACCAGCAAATGTTTGGTATTTGTACTTGATTAAATGACTAAAACGATTCATCGATTATCAAAATTATAATCGATTAATTTTCTCTCAATCAGCTACTCGTTTCAGCACGATATTGCAGTTCACATTCTGTATGCAAGGTTTTTGGATTGCTCAGAAGTTGCCCCTGTGTCATTACACTTTCGAAAATGTTTAGTTAATGTAAGTGGAACCAAAAGTTGAAAATCTTATCCGAAATCCTCAAACTGCCCACCGAGCCGCAATTCAAATCAATCCAAAATAACTCTGAAACATGCATGTGCATCTACTCCAAAAACAAACATGTCCAATCTGCAGTAAAAAACCATCCTGAACACACACGCAGCTTTGTGTTTTGACGCCCACTCATGTCTCTGCATACATTCAGTCAGGCACACCGCGCATTCCTCCTGCTTACCTTTCTCAGGCTCTCTTTCTTCTTCTCCTCATTTTGGTAAACAGGCATTTGCAGAAAATCGTCTTCACAACAGATGAAGCTCACTGTGCATCCCATCCGGGCGAACTCAGACCGCAGGCGAACAAACCCATTCAAAACAACCAGACCTGCTCCTTCTCCCCCAGCCGCTGCGGTAAGATCACTCAGGTGGACTAGTGTGACTTTTATTCCGCTCGAACACACGACAGAGTTGCACAATCAGTCTCGCATCAATGCCGCCAATCGGATATTATAAATTCGTTGTTTTTTTTTACGCCATTCCAAAATTTGTTTCGGAAATCCGCTGCTGAAATCCAGCCGGACTTGAGTTCAGCCTCCACGCGCCTTTAACAGCCGACTGACTTCCCGCTGCAGACAGCAAACAGAGAGTTTAGTGAAGGACAAACAGGTAGCCTGCAGCGCTTTATCACAGTCAGTCAGTCAGTCTCTCTCTCTCTCTCTCTCTCTCTCTCTCTCTCTCTCTCTCTCTCTCTCACACACACACACACACACACACACGCACACACACACACACACACAATCAACATACTTTGTATATAACGCATATTTAAGCCTGATCATCGCCTAATAAACTTTAAACGTGAATGCTTAAACTGATGGTTTGGGTATTGATGATTTAAAATGTTATAACTGATGACTGGGAATGTTTCCACTGATGACTGGGAATGTTTTAACTGACAATTGGGGAATGTTTTAATTCATAATTGCGGGGTTTATAAATCGATGATTGGGAATGTTTTAATTCCTAATTGGGAGTTTATAAATCGATGTTTGGGAATGTTTTAATTGGAGGTTGCAGCCTTAATTGGTTGGTTGCTTGGGTCTGTCTCTTATTTTATTTTATTTTTTTTCTGTGTAAAAGTGGGTCTCAAGTCCCTCAGCGTATTAAATAAAGGTTAAATGAAGGCTTTGTGTGTGTGTGTGTGTGTGTGTGTGTGTGTGTGTGTGTGTGTGTGTGTGTGTGTGTGTTGGGGAGTGGGGTTGACTATTTGCAGGCTCATATACACGTCAGCTTTCCCCGTAGAGAGAAATAGACAGCTTCATTTAGAGACTGGAGACAGCCCATGGTCTGCTCATAAGCTAATATCACACTGTCATATTACTTTACAGTTGCGTGGTGTGGTTTAGGTTACCACTCAAAACTGGAGAAGCGTGAGTTTATAATAGGCTACATGTGTGCACAAGTTTTCAACCCCCAACTGGAATAAAAATCTATTATTATGTATTAAATGTCTGAGTTTTGATTATTTGATCCCATGCACTGTAAGAGAATAAATCCCTAAAAGTGTGTTATAACATTACATGTTTACATGCCCGGTATAAAGTGGACAGAGGTCTGGCCTTGGGCTCAGTAATGACCTCCAGTCCCAGCTGCTTCAGCAAACAACTGGCTTCAGATCAGTTCTTATAGCTGCACTGGGCTTCCTAAGGGGATTTGAATGGCACTGGTGAAGTTCAAGTGCTTTGTGCTTTTCATGCAGTCACGCTGCCCCCTGCTGGATAATATGTGAAGTAGAGAGAGCAACAGCAATTTCCTCAAATACGGATATCACTGAATTTCAGCTTTGAAATACCTTTATTGCCCCATTGCCCTATGACAGTTTGGTCTATTTTAACAAACATTCACTACGATCTCAGACAGACAGTGGCGAGGAGGAAGAGATTATCTCATATTCTACTGTGTGATGTCACACTGATTTACAAATCATGACAAGATGAAAAACTGACTATAGCCAGGATGATTTTCTGGAAATCAAATTGGATAAAAAAAAAAGTTCAGTCATACAATAAAAAAAATGATTCCTCTTCTGATGCACCACTTTACTGATTTTATTCATTCAAAGTTTATATTCAGGTACATCAAAATACATATTAGCAATGAATACAAAAAATACTGTGCTATGTTTTGGCTATAAAAGAAACTTTAAACTTTCACTTTCTATTCAATCAATTCAGGAGATGAATTTCCTTCACAATTCAAAAACTGTAAATCTTTTGTGATAAAAACGTTCTTACATCCAATTCATAGAGAAAGTACTGTGAATGAAGGTTCTATTATTATCATGTGAAATACAGTAGAATTTACATTTGAGTGAACTATAGGTAAAAGGTAAATGAAGGGCTCCCAAATTGGCCAAAAGACTGAGCAAAATAATGGGAGGAGGGAAACCACTCACAAAATCCATTAAAGCTTAACATCACAAAAATCATCACATTAAAGGGTAACTTCGGTATTTTTCAACCTGGACCCTATTTTCCCTTTTCCCATCTTTTTGTGTCTAAGTGACTAAAGGGGACAACAATTTTTGAAATTGGTCCAGTATTGAGATTTCAAAAATTGTTGTCCCCTTTAGTCACTTAGACACAAAAAGATGGGAAAATAGGGTCCAGGTTGAAAAATACCAAAGTTACCCTTTAAGCTTGAATACATTTGAGTGAACTGAAATCTGATCTGGTGATATATACTGTATGTAGTATATACAGATGATTGCATATGGGTATTTACATATAAAGAGTTTTGTTCCAAAATGAGATTTATCCACCATTTGAGAAAAAAGTGATATACACTCTTACAAAATGACTGATAGCACAACAAATCCGTTTTTTATGATTGTAGGTAATTGAAGTCCTTGGCTGACAGAATTAGCCTACAACACTTTTACAGCAAGCTCTGTTTCTGTCCGAGCTCTGTTTAGCACAATCAATCAGCTTGTACAACCTGCTCCCGCTGCTATCTCTGCCACCTCAACTGACGATTGTGAATTGTATTTATTATTTTTTGTCAACAAGATCAATAGAATCTGATCCAACATTGTGCCCCCGTCCTCCGCTTCTGAACCACCTAGTAGTGTTTTAAATTTACTAAGCCACTTTGCCCCATTACCATGCACAACCTCATAGAGACAATTTCTCATCTGTCTTCCTGCCATCTTGATATCTTACCCTCCAAATTCTTTAAAGAGGTCCTACCTGTCATTGGCCCTGCTGTACTCACTATTATAAACCTGTCCCTCACCTCTGGTTATGTCCCCGATCAATTTAAGACAGCTAGTGTCCAGCCCCTTTTAAAAAAACCTGGTCTCGATCCCTCTGTTCTGAACAATTTTAGAACCATCTCAAAATTACCTTTCATTTCTAAAGTACTGGAAAAACTTGTCTCTGAGCAGCTTCTTCAAGTTGTTGAAGGGAATAATATCTTTGATAAATTTCAATCTGGCTTTCACCAAAAACACAAACTGCTTTGTTAAGAGTCACGAATGACATTCTTGTGCAGGCTGATAGGGGGGAACACTCCATCTTGGTCTTACTCGACGTGAGCACTGCCTTCGATACCATTGACCACTCCATCCTCATTAATCAACTAAATACATGCGTTGGTATCTCAGGGAAAGCTCTAGAGTTGTTTGTGTCATATTTGTCAAATAGACGTTTTTCGGTCTCTATGGGTAATAATAATAAACGTAATAATAATAATAAACTTTATTTCCTACAAGAAATGCAGCTCAAAGTGCTTTACAACAAAGAAATTACATGCATGAAAATAGACATACAATGAGCATAACATAAGATGGAAAATAAAACCCACTGAATAATAATAAAAATAAAGTTAAGAAATAGAGTACATAGAATGCATAAAATCAAGTAAAATACAACATTTTAAAAGAAGTGCAGCAGTGCATAAGTGCGAAGCAAGTGCAAAAAAAAAAAAAAAAAAAAAAAGAGTTAAGGCCTGTATCAGGAAAGTCATAGCTAGTTAAAGGCTAAAGTGAAGAGATAGGTTTTTAGCTTTCTTTTAAAAATATTTAGCGAGCCGGCTTCCCTGATATCTATAGGTAGTGTGTTCCATAGCTTTGGGGCATTTTGCTCATCCATTTATTGCCAAAAGACAGGTAGTAATGGAGTTTATAGCAGCAGCATCATTTGGTTCAGCAGAGATGTACAGTTGCGTGTCATCCGCATAACTATGGAAACATACATTGTGCTCTCTAATGATGTCACCAAGTGGCAGCATGTATAGTGAGAGTAATAATGGACCAAGGCAGCTCCCTTGTACAACCCCAAAACAGATGTCATGTAACTGTGTGTAACTGTGTGTCCTCATCCGCTCCGCTGTTATATGGGGTGCCCCAGGGGTCAATCCTCGGTCCTATTCTTTTCTCTCTGTATATGCTTCCCTTGGGCCAGATAATCAGTCGCTTTGGTTGTAGGCCTATATCCTATCATTGTTATGTGGATGACACCCAGCAATATTTTTCAGTAAAAGCAGATGATTTTAGTAACCTAGACACTCTCCACAACTGTTTAGCTGTGATAAAGGACTGGATGTCACTCAACTTTCTTCAGTTAAATTCTGACAAAACTGAGCTTCTCATTATGGCCCTGAAAATACTACAAATGGCATTTTTCATTGTATTGGCCCACTTGTCCCCTATGTCAAAACTAACGCTAGGAATCTTAGCGTTATATTTGACCCTAAATTGAAATTCGAACACCATGTCAACAAATTGGTTCAATCCTATTTTTTTCAACTCAGAAACATTGCAAAATCAGACCATTATTATCAGCCTCTGACTTAGAACGTATCATTCATGCCTTCATTGTTTCCCGTCTCGACTACTGCAATGCCTTAGTCAAGCTTCCCTGGCACGTCTTCAGCTCGTACATAATGCAGCAGCTAGGCTATTAACTGGCCGTAGATCTCACATCACTCCGATTTTAGCCTCACTGCATTGGTGAAGTGATGTTCAGGATCGATTTTAAGATTCTTTTAATCACTTATAAGGCACTACACGGTTTAGCTCCTGCCTACATTTCCGAGCTACTAATCCCTTACACTACCGAGCGGTCACTTAGGTCATCCAACCAAAACCTGTTGGCCAGACCGCGTAGCCTACCAAACAAAAAACCAAAGGCGACTGCGCTTTTGCTATGTGCATTATGTCTGTATGTAGGCCTACTTTTGAATGTTTTTTCTTGTATGTGCTTTGTGTTTGAGTTCTCTTTTTCTCTCTTTCTGTGCCGATGTTGATGTAAAGCACTTTGTAAACCTGTTAAAGAAGGTGCTATTGTAGCGTGTAGAGTCGAAAATATCTAATTTAGAATTAAGTAAAGGTATGGAAATATGAAACTTTGATCAAGATATCATATTACACTCGTAGGGGCACCACCTTCATAGATGAGGGAAAAACAGACCTTTACTTGGCTATAATAATCAGTCATCAATCTAAAGATTATGAGATCTTTTCAGTTCAGGGATTGCTTTTCTCTGCAGACAAGGAAACAAAGAACAACTTTATAATGAATGAATACATTTATTAACTACCTACTAGACAAACAAACAACAAACAACACAAACAAACATGTAGCCATGAAACGGGAAAATGTATGGTAACTGGACAGATGATAAACCAGAATAAAACACTAAACTATAGGTTGACTCATGAAATGAGAATGAAATAAAATAAAAGGAGAATGAAGTGAAAATAAAATGAGAAGGATAGAAACATTGGAATGAAAATTATTGGCAACAGTAAATAGTGGTATGTCAATTTAGATCTATTACATAGGCTCAACCAATCACTGTTGTCAATCGGTGAACATTATGAAACCTGTAGCTAAACAAACACTTATGGATTGCATAAAACCATTACATGAAACATGATTAGACAATAAAACTTTCACTGTTCAAACTTTTCTGTGAACTGAGTTGTTTTAGCAGAATAGCCTAGATGCACACTTATAATCTTAATATTTAAATCACTAATACATAGTAACTTTGGTGGTTGATATAGGGAAACAATGAAATAGAACATAATTATCAACGTGGGGGCCAAGAATGGTAAATATAACCAGACCTTAACTATTGTGATGATAATTAAAATACCTATGCATATATGATTAACTAATTTAGTATAGTACTTCACACTATTCTAAACTCATTGGGGACATTAGGAGATACAAAGTAGAGGAAAAAGGAGAGAACTAAACCAAGAATGAAAGGAATTTATGGATTTACAATTTTTATGGCCCTTTCTCTCGAGAACGATGGGAGTTCCTACAGGACTACAGAGAAAGGAGAAACAATTCCTGATCCGTTTGGTAACATGATACAGAATTGTTTTACCGTCATAACATTCACATTATTAAACTCAACACAAATTCCTGAATACTTTAACATCAAACATGACTATCTAAACCCATGTAAAGATGAAGAAATTGAATAATGCAAATAACCCTTATATAAAACATCACAGTTAACATTAGACATATACATTAGGGTCCGTTACATTGTGATAACCAAAGTCTCATGAGTCTGTATCGAAGATTTCTCCTGATTTTGGACACATTCTAATGTGTCTCATCAAACTCTCTGACGCCTAGGAGGCCGTGTGTGTGTGTGTGGATCCTATATATCCTAAATATTGGACTTTTGGATCCATAGTGCAATTGTACAAAACACTTGGATTAAGCTGCACAAGCTGTTATTTGATGGACATTTTATGCTTTTTTGGAGCTGAAAGAAGATGGCCCCGTTAACTTCAATAGTTTGGGAGAAGGCTGAGATGGAACTATGGGGGCGAACTCACTTTTTTCAAATGGATATATAGCATTGTGGAAATGAACCTCATATGTAGGCCTGGTTGTATCTGAGCCTACACACAAGCATATTGTGTTACAGCAAAGGTTTAAATCCTGCTGATGTTATCTCACTCTCTTGATCCATCATACATTCTTAAAAATATAGAAATTTTGAAATATAGCTTTTCTTCATTCAAATGTAACATCCGCATTCAAACCAATCTACACAAACAGATCAAGTTGCAGTGTTACGTCCTCTGTCCAGGAAGTGTAGGTTCACTGGTCGGTCCGCGATTAACACGGTGCGATTGAGGACCTTCACCTCTCCCATTGTGGGGTCTGGTTTGATTTCAAACAGCCTGATTAGCTGCAAGGGAAGAGAAAGAGAAGCTTTGAGTTACTGAAATGACTGTATCTTAGTGCGCTGTAAGACAGTGACACACCAGACAACTTATTGATCTGTTGCTCTGAATGTTTTGCGCAACTGTGCCCAAGGAGTTGCCTCAGAATAGATTTTTGGGCATGTGGCTCACTTGGTTGGCATCTACTTTCCCTAAAAAAAATTGCCTTGTGCATCACTTATGCATACAGTAACCCAATTGCTGTTTAAAATCATACCTTGTGCCTTATAAAAGGTCTTGAACGTTGCAGGTTGCAACAAAAACTATTATGCAAAACTTTACAGTTATACAGTTTTGTAGTAACAACTACAAAATGCTGTTGTCTTTGTGGCTCATCAACCCCTTTGTGTCCCCATGGAATATCTAACTGAATAAAATAAGACTGGCAGTATTTGGGTTACTGGACACTGTCATTTCCAAGCCAGGTTTTGAAGCAGGCACTCACCATGGTTTAATAGAACAAAAGTTTACATATTAGATCCTGTGTATTTAGTAAATGTTTCAAAGAGTTTTACCACCTTGTCACTCACCCGAAACAGAGCCAGGTACATCTCCAGCTCAGCAATCCGGCGACCGACGCAACCTCTAACCCCGAACCCAAACGGGATGGAGCCGAAGGGGTTGGGCCTTTCCCGGCCATCCCGCAGCCACCTCTCCGGCTTAAACTTCCACGGCTCTGGGAACGTCTTCTCATCGTGACTGATGGCGTAGTGACAAAACGTGAAAGCGGTCTGGAGAGACAGCAACCGAGAGCTGAAACACCGAAACTCTGATAATATTCTAATATGTTTGCTAAGCTCCTGTTCTTTTACAGCACTTTGTACATTTCTTAAGAAAAGTACTATACATTTATAGCCATTATTACTATTATTAATATTGTTATTATTATTGTAGAAGTAAAAGAAGTAAACACTGATACTAGATTAGATTTAACATAATAATAACATCTAATAATATGCAGTTATAATGTATTAATTAATTAATTAATGTACAAACAGTCAATTCAAAAGGCAGACCCACCTTCTTTGGAAAACGATATCCATCAATAATAACATCCGTTTCTGTAATGATCCTTGCATTCAGTGGAACCACAGGGTACATCCTGCAAAACAAGGAAAGTATTCATTAACTATTCTGTTACATCGCCACCTTACATCTTGGTAGGAAAACAACAGGTAATTGTAATAAATTAACAGTTGATTATAATCAAATGACAACCACAGCCAATGAGCTGTGCATATGGTAAAGTGCCATATTGGTAGGAAATGCATGTGACATCATGGGAATACTATGAATACTCTATCATTAGTGGCTTAGGGGGGTCATTGTTTCCCCTGACATTTTAGTTTAGTTAGTAGTTTAGTATTTAGTATATGAGACATACATCTTTCCAGCAATGGCTAGAATGTAAACAACAATTTAAAAATGTCATTACAAAATACAAATACTCTAATTTGGATGGAGAGCTTGTGAAATTGTGATGGACAAGCCGTATCATTTGTGATTACTACAGCAGAATAAAACAGATGATATTGTGATTCATCTGTTTTTCATACTATCTATACTATAGATACTATAAATATATAATACTATAAAAATGTATTATATATTTATATAATTTTTGTATTGCGATATATTGAATTTTCGATACATTGTCCCATGTGGTAGAGGTAAGAAACCCAAAAGACAAAGTATAAAATTAGATCATTAAATATACAGAAAAATGAACCTGGAAACTGAAAAGCAATGAAAACTGTAGGTTCAAAAGAACAAACAATAAGTTACTAAATAATTTCCTTATAACTTTGAACCGCCTCTCCTCCTCATCTGAAAGTAACAGATGACGCTTCAATCCAAAACACTTTCCAGCATCATGAGTTCATACATTTTTAACATGGGTGGCCCCAGTGGGAATTGAACCCCCGACCCTGGCCAGTCTCACCTCAGTGTTTCCTTGATGACGGCCTTGAGATACGGCATTCGGGTGACTTCTTGAGCAGAGGGGATCTGGTCAGCCGCTATGCACCGGGACACTTCTTCATACAGAGTGTCCTGTGCTTCAGGATACCTTGACAGCAGGTACATAGCCCACATCAGGGTGTTGGACGTCTTGACAACAAAGAAATGTTAGTGAGGTAGAACAGACAGACAGATGCATACATACATACAGTACACAGTGTACTTACAAATTGCTGTTGTTGCATGAAAAATGTCAAATTGTTCACTTTTCAGGAACTAAGAAAAACGGCCTCGTTTTGAATTTCACCACCACGCATTTTTTACTTTATCTAATTGGTTTTGAAAGGGTTTCATCAGCCCCAGGGGGTGTAAAAGTTCCTCATCCTATAAAACAGTGGTTCTGAACCCATGGGGGTCAGGATCCCCCAGGGGGTCACGAGATAATTTGGGGGGATTGCGAGATGATTTATAGGATAGGAAAAACAGTGAAATATTTCTACTATAAATATTAATTACTATGTGTACTTTTTCAGATTTTCAGATTTTTTCTGAGGAGCCAGGAGAACGAGGAAGGGAGACCACGCCCATGCCAATACACACACAAACAAAACAAAAACAGAGAGAGAGAGAGACAGACGGACAGGGGAGCACTGGGAACACAGGGAAGGGGAAACACAAGGAAACACTAGGGAATCTTCTGGGGGTACGGCTACGGCCATAACAATATGTGATTCAGGAAACAGACCAGCTCACATTTTGACATTTCACAGTGATAATTACAGATTTACAGAATGGCTTTTTTAATAAACCTGGAGTGGCATAAGAAGTCTGCAGAATGGACAGCTTAGTGGTTAGATTTACTGTCTGTCAACTGGGTTCAAGCCTCATGTCAGTAAACCCTGCAGTGTCCTTGGGCAAGTCACTGCATCCCTACCAGCTCCATAGCTCTACAGCTCAGTGGTTCTCAAAGTGAGGTCCGGGGACCACTCCTCCATCAAATGGAGGTGTGTGGTCTAATGCGTATCTATTTGGGGGTCCTTGACATAAAAAATTTTGGGAGCCCCTGCAAAAGCTGACCCTGCACCCTGAGCTCCCTGGATGGGGGCAAGCAAAAAGATACTTTTCCTATGGGGAATCATCTGAAAGTAAAGTCTGTTGGTAAAGTATCTCATTTACCGTGTCCACTCCAGCTAATAAAAGCTCTGCAATGCTGCCGTACACCTCTTTACTGCTCATCTGAGTGTTTGACAGGAGGTATGTTAGGTATTCGCCCTCCACTTCCTGGTCATTGTCCACACGCTGCTGGATGGCCTCCATCTTCTTGTCAATCAACTTTCCAGCTATAACAAGTCCGGAAATGGAAGAGTTTTGTTTTAGTTTCCATCATTTGAAAAACGTAACGCCTAGTCTTACAAAGTGATAAATAGCACAAAAAATAAAACAAATTCTTGCGCTTTGTTCTTCAGTCTTGTGCATAATACACATTTTATTCTTTCATGTCTTTGTATTGTAATTATTTAATTACCATTACAAGTAGTAGTAGCAGAACCATAGCAAAATCAGCAGCCACAACAGCAGCCATATTGTTGATGCAGATGCAGTTGAACTGATTTGTGATTTACTTGAAACAGTTATTGTAATTGTTTCGTCTCAACATTGCGATTGTTATTGTGTATTTATGTGTAATATAATGTTAATCACATGTTTAGCCTCTCAGCAGTAGCTAAACTGTATTTGTCATCACAACCTGTGAAACTCACCAAATGTGAAGATGCCCTCCCAGCCTGCGATGTACCACCGCCAGTGGGGCACGAGCCTGCGGCTCCACTTGGGCATCACCATGACAACCATGCTGTTGGAGAACATCTGGGCTATGGAGTCGATGAAGTCTTGCGTACCTGTGGGGATTTCCTTCTCCAGACAGCCAATCCTCGTCTCAAACAAGATGGAGGAGATACCTGAGCGGCAGAGGTTAAAGAAGTTTACCAGAACTCAAAGAGTGCAAAAGGTATCAAAAAACAACCAAAAAAACAAGCATGATAATAATAAGTCTCATAAATTTAAATGTTTTGGCCCAGGAAAACGTAATCATGCCTCGTAGCCTAGTGCACACAGATTTTCCACATATGACAATCAAAGCAGAAAAATGGTGTGCACTCAAAAAAACAATGTTCAAGCTTTCATCATTCCCAGATTTTTCAGTTTTTTGTTATTTTTATCAATGCGCATGATTAAAACATATAAATAGATGAAACATGCAGCTCTATGGTTTCAGCATTCGGGTCTTCTTGGGTGCGCAGCTTCAACTAACATTTGACTCCACATACCCTCCAGGGAGAATCGATACAGCTCATTGGACAGGTTGGTCACCAAGTTTCCTGTAGGGCTGCTCTGGCGCAGATAGTCGATCCTATTGATCAGGTCCGTCACCACCTCGTTGATCACGTCCCCGTACTGGGCCGAGTCTTTAGGATTGAGCATGCGCTTGTTCAGCATGGTTCTCAGGTTGTACCACTTCTCTCCTTCTCTGGGAACAAACACAATCAGATTCAGAATGAGGAAGCAAAACTTAGCCAATACAATTTTGCCAAGTTTCAAGTGTCTAAACAGGTGATCTGATTTGTTTGTGACCTGAACGCAAAACTGATGAGTAGGCCTAGTCATGACGATCAAAACGAGAATACTGTAGTGTTTACAAGAACCATGCACAGTAGGCTACAGGGTTAAAGAAGAATACCGGTGTCATTTAGAGTTGCTCTCATTTACGACCGTCTCCATCTAGTTTATATTTCCCCCAATCATTTTGCAATGTACTGTATACTGTATTAATTTATATTAATTTTTACGTTTTTACGTTTACTAATTTTTCACTGTTTTTAAAATACAAACTTTATGGTGTCAAACCTAGCAAAGAAACCCTAACAAAGACACCCTAAATAAAAAGACAAGATGCGTCAATAAAGTTTGTAAGGTGAGGAATTTTGAGGAATTTTTCCTGTGGGTGTCAGGTGATTGACAGCAAGCAGAGCGTAACATAATGTGCGCTGATGTGAAAACACTCAACTTAGGCACAATCAAATAACACTAAAACAGAAACTCTGACAAAACCAAATTAAGGCTTTGTGTTTACTGTGATGGATTAACTAGCTCAGGCAATTTTCAAGTCTGTGGAAGTTGTTTTTCATATTGTACAAGAATGAAAGGCAGCAAATGGCTTCTTCTGAAAGGAGGAAAACAAGCCCTGATGTCTCCAACTATGCTGACTGTGCAGACTCCACCAGCAATAATGGAGATCTGAATAATCTAGATGATTGGAAAGAACTTAAAAATCACCGCAATTGCCCTAATTGGAAACACAGAATGACTTAAATCATTGGTATAATAGAATATATGACTGAATGGATGGCATTATGATCTTGTCCACAGAGAAGCTAGACGAATACCATCCCAGGGTGTGACAGCAGTTCTTGACAATAGTGCACTACAACAGCTGTAAAACAATATTATTGTAATAATAAGTAATTAACGGTGTGTATTACGAGCATGCTTTTCTACAGAAACTCAAGAAACAGGCCAAAGATCATGTGACTACAGTGAATAGCTGATCTGAATCCACATAATATCCCTAGGCTATATGCATCACAAGTTTTATATTCATATTACTGACGTCTGACGACACCAGCTATAATGAGCAATGCTTAATGTTCACTCTAATACTTGATCCTGATTTTACTCCAAACAAAGGACCAACGATTTTTTCACAGCATATGTTCATCTGTAAAAATGAGGAGCTGCATCATTGTTGGCACCTGGAGCACTGGACAATGAACTTTTTAGCCATTTGTTTGTGTGACAGGTAGGACCTGCCCACTAGATAATCACTGTCACCTGTGAGATAATGAGAGTATAAAGCTGCCTGTTTCTGGCTTGTACTTGGAAGCTGCATTGTTTGGTGAATACTGGTTATGTGTGATGCATGTGAAGCAAACAGCTTATTGTTGACTTAACTGGTGGTTGGAGCAGCAACCCACCTTAAGGAGTTGCCATATACTTGGGTGATCAGTGTTCCAATTGCAGCTACACATTTGCTTTTCATTTCTATCATGTTCTATGATTGTAATGTATTCATAACTTTTAGGTGATAAGTGTTCCAATTGCAGCAGTAGCATTGGGAAGGATGAGAACCACATTGAGGTAGGATGCCCTTATTTGATATTGCTGTTACATATTGTTTGATTGGAGACAAATTATTCAACCTTGTGTCATGTTTAGGGCATCCCAGACGTGCTACCTATGGTGCCTTGTGTTGTGAGTGTTCAGATGCGATGCATTAAAGGTAAATAAACATTGTTAGTGGTATTTGTAGGGGAGTGGTCTCCCTGAGGTATTGTACTACAGGAAGTGATTGATATGCACTGAATGTCATTTGTATTTGTTGTGTTGCAGGAAAGCCTTGTCGTGGCTGAGGCTGCCAGCCGCTGTTTGTGTGTATATATAATATTGTAATTGGGTCGATGCAATCACATAGCTTTTTCTTGTAGTATCTTGTCCTACATCCCTTTTAATGCTGTTGGTTGGTTTCAGGCCCATTACCGGAGGGGAATCATTCTCTGTTGGTCCACTGGTGTGAGCGGGAGATGGCATCGGTGTTTAGTTTAATTTACACTTTGGTTCAGGTTTGGTTGTTCACCGTTGGTAAGTAGTAATTATCACATATTGAATCACTATAGATTCACTTGTTTGACTTATGATCACTAACGTGTGTAGATTGTTTTGCACTGCACTGAGTTCTGTTCACTGGCCACTCCCTTGTACTGGTGGTAGCAGAGCCCCTTTGCTCTGGTGGGTCTGGGCCTCCTGTCCCTCTCCCCTTAATTGACTTTTAGCAAACCATAAGACTGATCTTAATGAAAATAAAGTAACTTACATATTTTTATATTGAAACGCACGTCTCTGTTTGGTTCATTCACTTGAACAACTTGTGTGGGTCTCATTAGTTGATTGTAATACCAGCTACTATGCAATTCTATGGTTGAGAGTACCCATTTGGTCACATTTGGTTAGGGGCTGGTTTTGGACAGGAGAGACAAAAGGTCCAATAAGCACCTAACAACAAGTTAGAAATTCACAGATATGAATGTTCTCAGTGGTGTTAAGTTGCAAGATCTCAGATACAAAGTTTAGTTGTTAACAAATGTTAATTTTGTTCTAGTTATGACTATCTGATAACTGTCTGACTCAGACACCACCCTTCTATCTTTTTTTAACTTCTATATATTTTTTTTTAGTTTATTGCAATAAACTGAAAGTTTATTGCAAGGTCCACCATGACCAAACTGGGTTTATTAAATCCAGACTAGCATCTGATAATGTCCGTCACTTGCTTCATGTTATAGATTCAGTTTCAAGGTCAGAAAACCACAGTGCCATTCTTTCACTAGATGCCGAGAAGGCATTTGAATCACTCTTACATCTCTTTAAAACCTTTGAGGTTTTTAGTAATATCTCTGGATATAAAATTAACTGGGCAAAATCAGCATTAATGCCAATGGGTGAATTATGTGGGCAGACACCTTTTACTATTCCTGTCGTTCACAATTTTAAATACTTAGGGGTCTCTATCTATCCTTCCCTTGACACATTAAATACTAACAACTACAATAAAGTCCTAAACAACATAGATGGCGATTTAAAGAGATGGGGTACACTCCCTACCTCCTTTCAGTCTAGAATTTCAGTCATTAAGATGAATGTATTGCCTCGTATTAATTTTATTAGCTCAATGATACCTGTAGCCCCACCGGATGGCTACTGGAAGAAGTTGCATTCTGTTATCAGCACTTTTTTGTGGAACAAGAAAAAACCCAGAATCAAAACTTCTACCTTGCAAAGGCATCAATTATCAGGAGGCATTAACCTGCCTAATTTTGAATGGTATTCATGGTGTTTTGCTCTGCGTCCACTTACTACCTGGTTGAATCCAGAGACTTGTGTGTCATGGCGCCCCATTGAAGAACAATTAACATATCCACATAATCTACCAAATTTGATATATTCCAACATACCCCATAAGATAGTGAAACAGGATTTTGGGCCAATTATATCATACCTTTTCACTGTGTGGCATAAAGTCCAGCAATTTGCTAAAATTTGCAACAAATTCTTTCATCAATCTCCAATTTTCCATAATTATTCTCTTTTGATAGATGGGAAGCCAATTTTCTTTCCATAGTGGGGTGACAAAGGTGTTCATACTCGACATACTAAGACATTGTAGGACAACAAGGTCTCCATGAATTCCAAGATTCACAAAGGTCCTATAATCTTCTGGGCACTTCTTTCTTTTTTTTATCTACAGTTGCATGCAGCAATGCATGCTAAAGGTGTCCCATTGGGCACTGATTTGGAAACTCCCTTCATTTGATGGCGCCAAAGGTAAAAACAATGGTATTGTCTCTGACCTTTATAAATTTATAACTGAGTCCTCATATAAACCTTTGCCACTTAACAGACTCTGGAAGAGAGATATCAATACTTCCTCAGATCTGGATTGGCACACTATATGGTCAAATATATCCTTGTCATCCAGAAATCCAAACCATCAAATGATACACCTCGAAGATTACAACAAATGAAACTCAGAGCTAATCCATATTGCGACTTTTGTCCAGACAATACCATCGGCACTTTTCTTCATATGGTCTGGCAGTGCCCAGAGGTTAATAGATTTTGGGAAAATGTCTCAAGTATTATGTCTAGTATTATGGAGAGAGTCATCCCTCACTCACAGTGTCTGCTATTACTTAATGACACCTCCTCTTTGGAGCTAACTACAAATGATAGGCGCCACTTGTTAGCTGGTCTCACAGCTGCTAAAAGGATGGTAGCTTGTCGCTGGAAACCACCACATGCACGGTGAGGGAATGGCTCTCTTCCTACCGGGATATAGCACAGCTGGAGCTTTCTATAGCACGATTACATTATGCCAAAACGCTAAATATTATTTGCTGGTCAAAGCTACTAGAAAAAAATAGTGTTTTATTATAAATACTTGTGGTTAACTATCTGCTTACTGCTTACTTGTTTAGAATATTATATATACTGTATATACTATATGTACATTCTTTGGTTACTTCATATATATACATATATTTTAGGTATACTCTTGGCTATTTCTGTGGATATTATCATGGATGATGGAAGAAATTAGCATAATTATCTAATTCCTTTGTGTCTGAATGCTGCTGGTTTATGTCTATAATGATGATGGGATTCCTGGGTAGCAGGGGGATGGGGTTGGGAGGAATGGGTGGGTTGTACTGGTAGTTTTGTTAATGATTGTTTGCTGTTTTTGTGTCTATTTTTGTATTTTTATCTATGTACACTGCCTTGGTTCATCATGTTAGGGGTTAGAGGGAGTGGGTTGGTGGGAGGAAAACAAGGGAAATGGGAAGGGGGGGGGATCGGTTGTAGTACACTTTGCTTTGTTTGCCTTGTGTCACTTTTGTGACTGTGATGGTGCTCCCCCTTCCTTATACACACAATAAATAATTGATCACAAAAAAAAAGTGAAAGTGTAGTTATTGCAAGTTTATTGCAAGGACAGTGTGCACACTGTCTTTTTACTTGCAATAAACTTTAAAACTTTAAAAACTTGCAATAACCTTTTACTTGCAATAAACTTTAAGTTTATTAAAGTTTAAGTTAATATACTTTAGGTTTATTGCAAGCAAAAGGACAGTGTGCGGGAATTCTCTCTTCTCTTGCCTATGGACATTTCCTCCTACGCACCTGTCTACAAGAAACTGAAGGTGTGCATGAGCTTCTACAGTCAACCTTTCAGTCCCAGAACAATCTCTTTCACAACCAAATTACCCAGCTGCCACCTTCATTTGTGACAATCCATTCCGCTCACATGACAGGACTTTGCCCTGGAAAGCAGTTAAGGATTACAAATTTCACAAGTCTGACAGCATTTTATGTACAGCGAGCGCAGAGCAATGGAAATGCTGATGTGTGAGCCTTACTCTGTGAAAGGTCCATAGCCGAGTCCCCTCATGTCGCGATACTCCGTCCACAGGGACATGTCTCCTCGGCTGGGGAACTTCTCATCCTTCCTCAGGACTTCCTCCAGCAGCTTCGCACTGTTCACACACACTGACTTCAGTCCTCCTCTGTAGATGGGACCATACAGCTGCTTCTCATATACCTAAAATTGGAGGCAAAGAGAATGTGAGGAGAGTAGACAGAGAAACCTGGCTGCAAGGAATCTTGAAAAACAACTTTAAATCCCTGCGCACACATCTGTATCATCAAGGCCAACAGCAATTAGGGTTCAGACCAAGATAATAATAAGCTGATAATAAGAAGAAGAATATACTTTAATATCGCTGTTGTCGGTTGAAAACCTTGTTTCTCCAGAACTTTTCAGTATCTAAGGAGAACAGTCTTGTTTTCAGTTTGACCATCATGCATTTTGAGTTCATCTAATCATTTGTCACGGTTTCATAAATCCAAAGGTTGTAGAATTTTCTCAACCCATAGAGCAACATGTGATCCTTCCATTGAAGATAAAACATTAAAATCACCAAAATTGGAGTTGCAAAGTGTAGGTACAATCCCTCAGCCGTCCTGAAAACTACAGTTCCCTATGTAAAGAACTACAACGGTTTCCTGTGGTAACCCCCCTGAACATCCAAAACCGTGCCCTGATAGGCTGCCAGCCATTTCACACCTAGGTGTGAAATCACCTGTCTTAAAAACCAAGTGCTGTCTCTCAAGCCCTCTGGGGCTCCCCTCTGTCTCTCAAGCTCTCTCTTGAGCGCTCTCCTGGTGGCTGCACAGAAGGACTGGTGTCCCTTCTCCTGCAGACCCAAGGCCTGTACTGTCTCCTGCCTGCTCCAAAATGGAGTGAATATGTGCAGCCTACCCTGTCTTCCCTGCAGAAGCAAACTGCGGATGTGAAAGGAACTTTCCTCTGCTGAGAAAGCAGAGTGACCAGAACCAGGACCCAATCAGAGGCCTACACCAGAAGCCTACGACGTGCTGAGGAGCGCACACAACTCTCTCCCGTTTCTGCCACATGCAACAGATGTGGCCAACAGAGAGAAACACAGCTGGATCACCGACCCAGACATCAGGACAACAGAGTAATACTTTTCCCTGGAAAACCAGAGTTTTGAAACCACAAGCTTTGAACCGCTCACAACGCGACAAACAAAGGACTCCAAGTAAGACTGTAACAACTGGGCATATAGCATAGCAACAGCATTAGGAAAATAACATATATATATATTCAATGAAGTGAATGTAAACTGTTTACTAATGTTGAATTATTGATATGTATTGTATTTACAAACTGTTAGTCAGTTAACACTAAATCCGTCCCACATGTTAGATAGTTAAAATACACACAAACTCAGGGTTTGCATGTAGGCTATTTTAACTCCACTAACATGATCTAACTTCATGATCTCATAACATCAAAGAATATATCGTTATTCTTCTTACTCATACTCTATTGTTAGATAAAATCCTGGAATTCTCATTCAACTTAGTTTACCAACTCCACCAAGCCTACACAGCTTTCCCTCCATCTAGGCATATGGTTTATGACCCTTTGTTCCCCTCCCTAACAAAGGGCCAGTACCTGGCCATGCAGCCAGCATGCTCATACATACCCTATAGTTAAGGACCCATGCACACACACACACACACACTTGTAAATAATTTGTATTAGTTTGTGTTACTTTTAATCAATAAATTGTGTGTTGATACAAAAAGGGTCTTGTGTCTGTATTACAGAATGCATGAATGAACCAACCTCTGCTTCTTACAACTTCTTACAAATATAGGCTAGCCTATTAACAGCACACCAGTTTTCCAGCCTTTTTATTAAACAGTTCTGTAAATAAGGTACGGTATCCTTAGACTCTATTGAAGCCAGCAAAAATAGCCAGTAGAGTTAAAGTTATTAAAGTTACTCGCCAATTACAGTGTGAAGATGTACGTTAGCTAACTTGTGTTTACTTGTGCTATTATAGAGCCGACTGTACAACCGCAAACGGGAAGGAACGGGAAGATTTTCAAAAGGGAGTGGGGACCTGGAATCGCCAAAGTGATCAGATGGAGAAGTGAGGCGTGTCAGTGTGTTATTCCCAGGAGCAACATTAAAACCAGCCCTGCGTTCAGCCCCGACAAAACGTAGCAAAACGTTTATTTAAATGTAAACGGTGGTGCGTTGAACACCCTGTTGTGTTTTGCAAGCGTTGCAACTACGGCAGCTAAGAAGGCCATTCTTTGCGTTCTTTAAATATGTGTTTAATACTACAAAATACGCTCGATGTGACAGTCACTGCCCTTGCCATCCAGAATAGCAGAGAACACCCCAATGGAGTGAAGGGGTTTGTGGAAACTGTGGTTCCTAATTATAGTGATCCAACATTCGCCTCATTTGCATTTCAGGATGACAAGGCAAACATTTCAGGTGAAGGATAATCCACTTCTTACCTTCGAGACTGTGTTACGATCTATATGAGCTAATTATTTTATTATGAGGCCTATCATTATTGCTGATCACTGTTGTGATATGATATTGTAATATTTACCATTTTATATTGAGAGGAGTAGAGTGGAGTAGAAAAGTATGAAAGTGTCACTCCACAATGGTACATACAATAGCAAAAGATGCAAACATGTCTTCTAATTAGTTCAGTTGTTGCAGACACCAAGCTGACACATTTGTAAAGGACTTTTGTTGGATCCATTGTGCGCACTGCCTTTTTAATGCGGCAGGGTTTATATACACGTCGCTGCTGATTGGGTAACACCTCTGACACACCCACCAAACAAGAGACAACGTACCTCCAAGGCCGTTGCACACCGTTTCGAGGAAACACGACGTTCAACCCGGAAACCGTAGCAAAATGGTGCACACCGTTTTCAGATTGAACGTGCCCCAGATCAAACACATTTTATTGTGTACTCCATTGTCGTAATGTCTGTCTTTCTCATGTAGTTATTTAGAAATGGAAAAAATTCTGCTTCCTTAACTTCACTTAATCAGTTCATCACATAGGCAAGTCTGTTCATTTAAACTGTATGATATTATATGATATGATATAACGTTGCTCTCATTAATTATGGTGAAATCAGACCGTTCCTCTGATCAGTGTTGAAAACCGGATGAAATTATCTGCATCTGACTGTACATTGACACAAAACAAATATATAACTTGAACTGCTGACTTGGGCCCATATCTGTTAAGGTCCATTCTACACTGTACTGTAATAAGAAATATGGCTTTACTGTATCTGTAGTCATTGTTTTTACCAGCTACCAGAAGATATGTGAGTATGGCTGAATGCCGCTGTGTTCCCTACACAAAACAGGTCTAGCAGAAAGGGTAAACAATCCTTTCCCCTGTGAACGTCAGCTGACAATAGTTGTTGTTATCTGGAGGTTGCTATGGGAACTAAGGTAACCCAACCGACCATAATGCATTGTCACTGTCTCCAAAGGGGGCAATTATGGTCAATAAAAAGATATCCCTGCAATGAATCATCAAATATGTTTCAACTCAGCATGCACAGCAGATAGAACAAGCAACACCAGAGATTTCTACAACACAGTGCCAAAAAATGTATAAAGAATCAGCAAAATCTTTAAATGCCATTTAAAACAAGAGCGTCATTGTGGACTGGGACTCTTTAATATGTAACCCAGTGTCACCCTGCTGCAGCCTGGTGTACCTGTAGCTCATGCATACGGTTGTAGTATCCCTGAAACACCATTCTGTACAGCAGCTCCAGGAAGGTGACGTGCGGGAGGTCCTCAGGTGTCCGAGGTTTGTCCCGGGAGCCGGACAGGGCCACCGAGGGGGAGGAGGAGCCCCCCACTCCCCTGCAGCAGGCCAGGGCAGAGGCAGGAGGGCACGGCAGCAGCCAGTGGCCACTCCTCTTCACCGCACTCCGGGCCAGCCATGCAGCCATGATGGAGGCAGCAGGAGGAATGCCAAAACACAAGGCTCCTAGTGTATTCCAGAGAATAGCTGGGTGGGGAGGGGCCACCACTCACAGAAAGTTTAACCCTTCCAGCCCAGCTGTCGTGGACCAGCCAGAACCCAGCTCCTTAAAGGGCCATTCCACCCATGCATCTGTACTAACTCTTTTGTTGTCCCTACACTGAGTGCAATTAATCCCTTACATACATTTTCACCATGGTCTTTAATTGTTTTACCTATCTATTGTAATGCTGTTTTTAATTTGATTTTTTGAATTTTCCCAACAATATCCCTGACTAAACATTAGGGTCATGATATTCTTTAATTGAATGACAAGTTCAAAGTTCCTGATCAAAGTTCTTCTCCTTTTAAACACATTCTTTACATTATTTATCTGGGCAAGCTGGCTAAGAACACATTATTTGCATCCAACAGCCAATGGGAGCAGTTGCAGATAAGGAGAGGCTTGCACTCATGCATTACAGTCTTTTCCTATGTGCGTTCCAATACCCATACTTCCATACTATTTAGTATGCCAGAAAAAGATTTAGCATGTCCCAATTCATGCATGTCAATGCAGTATGCCAGAAAATACCCGGATGCCCTACTACATCCGGTCGAATTTTGCAGTATGCAGGCCAGCATGCTTTTTTGGCTATTCTGACCCACAATCCTCTGCGCAGCGGAAGACACGTCACTTCGACTGAGCCGCATGCTGAGCCGCCAGAGAGAGAAAAAAACAAAACAAACAAACAAAAACAAAAAAAACAGCACTAACAAATGTCAACAATGACGGACAGCAGTGGAACGTCGACCGCTGCAATGACTGACACCGCATTCAAGTGTAAAGTATTTTTTTTATTTGTTGCGACTCGCGTGTATCATCAATACATCATTGCTGCACGAAGCTAAGTGGAGAAATGAGTGCAAATGTCAACCCATATATGAAGGAAAATTAGCCTACTTCAACTTTTTACTTATTACTATTAACTTCAACTCAGTAACCAGCTATATTATATCTATACTAAACATCGACCAAAAAGTTCGGAACTTTGTGTTTGGTAGATTATTTCTCTGTTGTAACAATGCTTCTTGGCAATACATTTTATACCGTTGGAAAGCCTGTTTATTTCCCTTTTAAATGGTGCCCCATTTGTAAGGAACATGCATTTGTGGGATGAGCAGCACAGCTGAGTATGTGGGTTGCGCTCATGAAAAATTTGCCAAATCTTCTCTGCCAATGCCAAACAGCTTATTCTGCTGTTGCTATTGACTCTTGTTTTGAGCTTCCGGTACCCCCAGGTGCTGACAATCAGGTACCTGATTGGCACCTGCACTGGAACCTGAACATGTGGAGGAACGTTATGTTCAGCGATGAGTCCAGATTCTGCCTACGGAAGTTGGATCGTAGGGTCAAAGTGTGGAGAAGACGGGGAGAACGCTATGCTGATCGCTGCACCGATAGAGTAACACCTTTTGGTGGAGGCGGTGTGATGGTGTGGGGTGGCATCTCCATCACTGGAAAAACGAGGCTTGTCATCATTGGAGGCAATCTCAATGCAGAGAGATATCGAGATGAGATTCTGCAACCGGTGGCGATCCCATATCTCCACAGTCTGGGACCGAACTCCATCCTCCAAGATGACAACGCTCACCCCCACAGAGCGGGGTTTATCAGAGACTACCTCCAGAATTTGGGAGTAGAGAGAATGGAATGGCCTGCCAACAGTCCTGACCTCAACCCAACTGAACACTTATGGGATCAGCTTGGGCATGCTGTTCGTGCTAGAGTGACCAACACAACCACGTTGGCTGACTTGCGACAAATCCTGGTTGAGGAGTGGAATGCCATCCCACAGCAGTGTGTGACCAGGCTGGTGACCAGCATGAGGAGGAGGTGCCAGGCTGTTGTGGCTGTGTATGGTTCTTCCACACGCTACTGAGGCTCCTGACTGTTTGTTAAATGAATAAATTGTAAAATTGCCAATATGTCTTGTTTCTTCCTTGTTACTGATAGACTTCAATCATCCAATCCACCAAACAACACCAAACAAGAGTCAATAGCAACAGCAGAATAAGCTGTTTGGCATTGGCAGAGAAGATTTGGCAAATTTTTCATGAGCGCAACCCACATACTCAGCTGTGCTGCTCATCCCACAAATGCATGTTCCTTACAAATGGGGCACCATTTAAAAGGGAAATAAACAGGCTTTCCAACGGTATAAAATGTATTGCCAAGAAGCATTGTTACAACAGAGAAATAATCTACCAAACACAAAGTTCCGAACTTTTTGTGCGATGTTTATATTGTCTGTTGTATGTAGTTTACTGGAGTTACCCCTCATACACTTCAGGAGAACTTTGATGGGTTACATTAGATTCTGTAACTTCATTAACGTTAGGAGTTTCAGCTGTGTAATGTTTCATCATACTTTCATTGCATGCTTTATTGCAATAGCTGTCACCAAACACAATGGCACCATAGTATTTAATACACAGTATTTAAATAGGGTCACTGTGCTTTGTGTGTAATGAAATGTGTGACCTGTCAGGTTCTGTGACACTAGAGGACCAACTATATTAAAAAGTGTGAAAAGTGTTGACGAAATACTGTTTGTGCTCTACAGACAGATCTACCTACGACCACTAAAGTTTGTCCCATCACAGCTTTCAGAAAATTCGTATCTAATATCTGGGTAGATAAGGTCACACATATCCAGCCATCACAATGTGTGACCCTGACTATAGATACTATGGGGGCAGAGTTTTTGCCAATATGTCTACCTATGAAAAATAATGTATGTGTTAAAGATTGGTGCAAACATTTACAGTGGTTATACAGATGAAATTCCTCTTCAGGTCACAGAATCTGATGGGTCACAGAATACAGTGTAACAATGTCAATGTTACCGTAACTGGACTTAACTTGAAACATAATTCCTGTTTAATGTCAGGGTCTGATGAATATACCGAAGGACTCATAAAGTGGAGGACAGAAAATCAAGACCTCTTCACAGGCAAAAGGAATGCTGCCATGAAAGGTTTTGAGTAAGTAACAGTCTGCTGGACTGTGATAAAAGGAGCATTTGTTATTGCTGGGCATGTTAGGTGTTGTCTTGCATGTTATGGTTTCCCTGTCCCTTTAGAATGTATGTGGAGAAAAATGAACTACAGGGAAAAGTCCAACCAGCCTGGGTGAAGAAAAAGTGGGAACATTTCAAACAAAAATACAAGGTCAGTTAGGAGTTTTATGTCTGCCTTTGATCAGTCATTTACCATGCTTTACTAACATTACTTCTCTTCTTATCTCATTTGCAGGATCTAAAGTGTCCTAGATCGGGGGTCAGCACAGAGGGAGGGGAGGCAACAGCAGCCTCCTGGAAATGGTATGGGGTGATGGATGCAGCATTGGGCAGCAAGCCATCCATCACCCCACCAGTGCTCATCTCATCAGCAAGCCAGGAGACTGTTGTAGTCTCCACTCCCTCTGTTGCTAACCCAGTCATTCAGGAGGACAGTAACATTGATACAAGTGCACCAGGGAGAAAGAGAAGGAAGGAGGAGAGCCAGGGAGGCCTAATGACCTACCTGGAAGAAATAGACAAGAGAGATCAAAGGCGAGAAGCAGAGCAGCAGCAAAAAGAGGAGCAGAGGTATGAGGAAGCCAGGGCAAGGGAGGAGAGAAGAGACGAGGAGGCCAGGAGGAGAGAGGAGGAGGCCAGGGCAAGGGAGGAGAGAAGAGAGGAGGAGGCCAGGAGGAGAGAGGAGGAGGCCAGGGTAAGGGAGGAGAGAAGAGAGGAGGAGGCCAGGGTAAGGGAGGAGAGGCGGGATGAAAGATTTTTTGCGTTGTTGGAGGCACTGATCAAAAAGTAAAGATTAGTTAAGCAAAGTTGTATTTATTTGTATTTGTATTTTTATTTAACAGTTAATTACTAATTATATTTATGTTCGCCTCAATAAATGTTTACAAATCATCTAACCTATCGTTATGTGCTGTGTCAAAATACTGTATACTGTGTACTGTGTTGACTGTGATGATTGATGATGATTGACATGACTTCAAAGTTACAGGTGAAACTGGAACAAAGTGACGCATTTATTACACAGTACACAAGACACAAGTCATGATCATTAGATGTTTTATACAAAACGCAATAACATCCTCACATAGGCATCGAGCTCGGCTTTACAAACAAAAACATAGTGGGATGTAGGAATACAAAATAAATAACATCCTCACATAGGCATCGAGCTCGGCTTTACAAACAAAAACATAGTGGGATGTAGGAATACAAAATAAATAACATCCTCACATAGGCATCGAGCTCGGCTTTACAAACAAAAACATAGTGGGATGTAGGAATACAAAATAAATAACATCCTCACATAGGCATCGAGCTCGGCTTTACAAACAAAAACATAGTGGGATGTAGGAATACAAAATAAATAACATCCTCACATAGGCATCGAGCTCGGCTTTACTAACAAAAACATAGTGGGATGTAGGAATACAAAATAAATAACATCCTCACATAGGCATCGAGCTCGGCTTTACAAACAAAAACATAGTGGGATGTAGGAATACAAAATAAATAACATCCTCACATAGGCATCGAGCTCGGCTTTACAAACAAAAACATAGTGGGATGTAGGAATACAAAATAAATAACATCCTCACATAGGCATCGAGCTCGGCTTTACTAACAAAAACACAACAAAAACCTGCATTACTGTGCATTCTAATGGTGACAATAATCATGCTCTTGAAGCGCTGGAATACACTCAAGAGGGGCAGACACTGCTGCAGCCAGAAGATCCCTGACACCCTCACCTGTTTCCACCTCCCTGTTTCCAGGTTCTGGGCCGTTATCTCCTGCTTCAGCAGCTTCCTCATCAGGCTCCATGATGTCTCCATTTTCCAGGCAGAGGTTGTGGAGGATGGTGCAACAGGTGACAACAACAGGTGCGAAGGTGTGGCTCACTTCAAGGGACTTGAAAAAGATGGATCGCCAACGGGTCTTCATCAACCCAAATGCTCGCTCAATAATGCACCTGGCCCTGGACAGCTTGTGGTTGTACCTGGCCTGCACAGCATTCAGGACAGGTGCACGATATGGCGTCATCAGACAGATGGGGGCAGTGAGACATGGGTAACCACCGTCACCCAGAATACATCTCCCCTCTGGTGGGTAGAGCTGCTGACTGTAGACAGGGCTGTTTTTCAGCACACGGGCATCGTGAACAGACCCAGGGAAACCACAGCATATGTCGATAAACTTGCCACGATGGTCACAGATGGCCTGGAGCTGGATCGATGCGAAGAGCTTGCGATTATAATAACAACTAGCATCTTCTGCAGGGGGCTTGATACGAATGTGGCAGCCGTCAATGGCACCGACTGCCACAGAAAATGCTGGGGAGCCTGCTAAACGGGCAAAGCCAGCACCCACTTCCTCCATCTGGTCTGCTGGTGGAAACCGGACAATCCTCTTGAGGAGCCCAACTACTGCCCCGCTGACCTGATGTACCATTCTGTGGACAGTGGTTTTCGGGATGTCAAAAGCCCTTGACACTACCCTATACGATGCAGCATGGGCAAGCCAGTATAGAAAAACAAGTACATGCAGCTCTTTCTCCCATCCATGGCCAGCTTCATTTGTAAGAGCAGCTGTAAGTGCGGCGATGGAGTGTCTGGACAGGCGAAGGTCAGGGCGGAGGTTGGAGGCACCGTCAAAGAAGAGCTGCAGGATGGGCACGTGGGGGTTCAACCGGCAGTATGTTGTGGGATGGACATGCTATGAATATGACAAATAAAAGAGATCCAATGTTATGCAAAAGCCTCATTTGAATTCCTGAAAAATCCTATTCTGCCTGTTGTATGCTGTTTTAGATTGGTACAACTGTTTTATATAACTATTGTCAATCCTGCCAACACTGTTAGGGTGGTGCTAGAAAAGCTACAATATCATTCATGGTTTATTTACACTTTGAGATACAAAGACACTACATACTAGGACTGCAATGATGTGATTATGCACTCACATTTCTGAATCAGAATCAGCTTTAGTGGCCAAGTATGTGAACACAATATTTGTTTTTTTGTTGCTCTCAATGTACTTACACAGAATAGACATACAGCTAAAAACAAGGACAACAAAGCTGAGATGGGATCATTAATGCAACAATTACTTTATCTACATGGATTAGGTTATCCGACAGTATATACAATATACAGTGTGCTCAGGTTTATATTGACAATGATGATATGTAGTCTACATGTTAAAACCTATAGTTTAGTAAGGCTGCTTCCGTGCAGACAGAACATAGTGCCAGCAGCTGCAATTCAGCCGCATAAGAATTGTTTAAGTGAACAAAATAATCACGAACATAAGATAACAACAAAAGGACATGACTATGAAAGTAACAGTGACAGAGAAATGCATTATGTATTTTTACTGTGGTGCATCTAATACTGCATGCTATAATGTACAATGACGTTAAAACTACATACATTACAAAGTAACAGCAGCAGAGCTCTCCGGGTTGATCTCCGACGGTATGCGCGTCTGACGAGCTCGGCGAATGGCGTTTTGGATCTCCATGGCAACGTTTTCAACAATCTTCAAATTTTGCGCTAGGGACTGCAACCGTATTACTGCGACGGATATATAAGCAAGAGGGTCAAAGTTCAAGACGCAATGTGATGACAAAATAGTATGTCCCAATTGTCTGCCTACTACGTGCACAGTACATACTTTCTAAGGGCAGATGTAGTACGTAGTGTAGTAAAAAGAAAAAGTATGCGATTTGGAACGCAGGGCCACTGTAGCAGCTATAGGGTTCAGGTGCTTAAGGGAACTTAAATTGGTGCTGAAACGATTAGCTGATTAATCAATTAGTCGATTGACAGAAAATGTATAGATTAGCATTTTGGCAATTAATTTCTTTTAAGTTTTAATAATTTATCAAGTACAATTACCAAACATTTGCTTGTTACAACTTCACAAATGCTGGGATTTACTGCTTTTTCCCCATTAATGTTTTTAACGGAAACCTGGTTACAACCTAACACCTAACGATCACAGCCAGCTGTCTGAACTGTGCCCTCCTGGCCGTCCGTGGACCAGTGGTCGTGGTTGAGGCCTTGCTACCGTTTATAAAAATGCTCATAATCTGTGGTTCTGACCCGGTCCTCTCCGCTGTGATTCCATGACTGAATTCTCCCACACCAATGATCTGGTTAACTGTTTTAATTCACATTGTTCATCTGCCCTAGACCTCATAGCCCCTCTCAAAACTAGATCCAAATCATCTACTAAAACAGAACCCTGGATAAATGATAACATCCGCAGCTGCAAAAGGGAATGCAGAAAAGCTGAACGGAGGTGGAAAAAATCTAGCCTTCAGGTCCACCATTTGTTTTTGAAAGATTTACTTACCACTTATAATAATAAAGTTAAAGATGCGAGAACCAATTATTTCTCTGAAATTATTGCTGTGGAGGAAATTACACTATTATACTATTCTATGTCTTTAACGTCTTTAATATCTGTACTGTACTCACTTTGTATTATTATGAGAGCTCATCTCTGTGGAAATTTGTCCACCACTGGACACCTTGACTTTTCACTCATTACTCTGCATTAACTTTTAGATAAACACTCTTTGCTATGCTTATTTTATCAGTACCTTCAGTTTAATTTGAATGTTTTCTTCCTTGTACTTGTTCCTTGTTGTGAAGCACTTTGTAACTTCGGTTTTGAAAAGTGCTCTATAAATAAAATGTATTATTATGATTATGATTATTATTATTATTATTTCATATCATTAAAAAATGAATACTTGAGGTTTTTTGGCTGCTGGTCAGACTAAGTCAGCAATTTTAAAAATCACTTTGGGCTTTGGTAACTTCTGATGTGCACAAAATAATCGACAGATTAATCAATAAGGAACAATTGTTCACAATTGTTATTTGCAGCCCCAACTTAAACGATGGTTGTTGAGGGTGGGGAGAACACTTCTCTGCTCACAAGCTTGCTGCTCTAAGCTTTAGGTTACCGCTGCCTTTCACATGAAGCAAAACACAATTCATGTTTTCATACAATTGTGTTTATTTGGTATCAGTGCATTCCTGCTTCATGAATACCAGAACCGCAATTGGAAATGTGAAAAATAGTACTCATGTTTCTTCATTGAACTTTCGCCAAACTCCTTCAAGTCCTCTCATCCTTTCATTAAGGCAACATTGTCTATAGAGCCCGCGGGGTCCAGTTTGTACAGCATAAAGTGTCCTTGGACCTGTGCGGCGCTGAGCTCAGGGTGGGTGGCCAACGCTCGCTCTGCAAAACGCTCCGCCTCAGAGGGCGGCTCGTCTGGGTAGAACCGCCGAAACATCTGGGCGAGCTGCCAGCTGGTGCAGTGGCCGACGTACTGCTTCAGATCCACGCGGCCAGGCCGGATCAGCGCTGCGTCTAGCCTGTGTACAGAGATTACAACCAAAATAAGCAGGTTATCTCACTGAAATTAAATTGTTTTCAAGACCCCATGAAATGGCATCTTTACTTGATGGATTTGATGGATTTGCTGTAGAAACAGGATGTTGGAGCGGGACACAATGCAGTGAGAGATTGTTCAAAAGTCTAAACCAATGGAATATAAGTCAGGGAGAAAAAGGCAATTTTATTTGATGGGAGATGTGCGGAGGGGCGGGATTGTTGAAAAATCTGATGGTTTTATTGGTTAGAAATGTATTTATTTATAGAGATACTGTGCTTTCCAGAAAGGAAAAGTAATGGGAGTTCATGTCATGGGGACTTTAATATGTAAACCTTTATTTATTCAGGGAGGGCCATTGAGAGCAAGCTCTCTTTTTCAAGGACGCCCTGATTACAGCACAAGATAAAAAACACATTACAAACATTACAGTACAAAAAAAAAATTAACAGGTTCAGATAAACAACAAGACTATGAGCTCGTCTCTCCTGACTCGGCGGTTGGTTGTTTTGGGGGATGGGGGCTGTGTCCATGTGTGGGGTTGCCGGGAGGCTGGGGATTTCATGCTGGGGTGTGCGCCTTTGTGTGGCAGTCTTCGGTTTCTTGGCGGTGTTGCGCTTGGGGTGGCTTTCGTCTCTCGGGGCAGTGATCGGCTGGTGGGTTTGTGGAGACGGGTGCTGTCTCTGGTGGGTTGGCCGGTGCGGTCGCCCGGTCTGGGTCCTATCGGGCTTTTGTGGGGGCGGCTTGATCGTGGGGTCCGTGGGTGATGCCCTGTGGGCCGTTTGCGCCGGTGGCGGGTCCTGCGGGGGGCGTGGGGTGGGGCTTCGCCGGGTGTCCTGGGGGCCTGGCGGCTGGAGTGCCTGGGGTCTGCGGGGCTGTCGCTGCTGCGCATGGGGGGTTCTTTGATGGGCGGGGGGTTTGGGGAGTGGAGCAGTCATTTGGAGTGGAGGTATTGGTTTGTGGCATTGTCGGTGTCTCGGCTGTATTTCTGATCGGTTTGGTGCTGCCCTGGTGGATTGGGGTATCGGTCTCTTTCGGGGGCATGGAGGGTTCTTGGTGGCTCCGGAGTCTTGAACGGTAGTGTAGCCTACTTGTACCTGTATGTCCATTTTCCATCCGGTTTTAATTGTATCTCTGTTTGTTTGTTTGTTTGTTGTTGTTGTCTAATCTAATGTGTGTCTGTGAGCGAGTGTGATACCCTGTAGCACTGAAAGTCAAGAGCGAGGACAAGTGGAGGCTTGCCAGACAAAGCTTTGTAAACAAACAAAAGACAATGTTGCTCTCTTCGAATGGTAAGGGAGGGCCAAACCAGTTTTTCATATAAGAGACAGTGATGAGTGAGAAACCCATCACCAGTGATAACACGCAGAGCACTATGAAATACCGCATCAAGAGGCTTCAAGGTAGTAGGCGAGGCATGCATATACAGGACATCACCATAGTCAAGAACAGACATTATTGTCGATTGCACAATGGTCTGTCTACTGATAGTAGAAAAACAGGACTTGTTTCTGTACAAGAATCCAATCTTTCCCCTCAGCTTTTTGGTTAGGTGTTCCACATGGGTCTGAAATGAAAGCCTATTGTCTAGCCAAATGCCCAAGTATTTATAAGAATCAACAATTTCAATTTGCGCACCCTGCAGAGTATGAATACCTATACTGGCATCAGTCCCATGAGACCTCGAAAACAACATACATTTTGGCTTGTCAGAGTTCAAGACAAGCTTGTGGCCAGTAAGAGACATCTGAAACGCGTCAAAAGCAGACTGCAGATTTGCAGCGGCCATTCTAAGAGTGGGGCCAGTAGCATACAGGATTGTGTCATCCGCATAATAATGGACGTAACAATGTGGAGAGGAGGGTACCATGTTGGTAATATATAGAGTAAATAAAAGTGGACCCAAAATAGACCCCTGTGGGACACCTTTACCAATTAAAAGTGAGCTGGATCTAAAACCGTCAGCAACAACAGCCTGTGTTCTCCCTGAGAGAATAAAAAAAAACCAGTTGACTGTGAGCTCGTCCAATCCTATGGAGGATAGCTTGTTTATTAAAATATTGTCACATATCAAATGCCTTTGAAAGGTCGATGAAAAGTGCGACACAGTGCTGACGGTTATCAAGACAGTTAACAATATTATTTACTACGAGTGTTGCTGCTGTAAACGTACTATGCCCTGGTCTGAACCCAGATTGTTGTGGTTGAAGAATGTTGTATGCCTCCAGGAAAGCCCGTAACTGATAATTAAATGAGGATTCAAGGATTTTGACTAAGCAGCATAGTTTTGATATTGGACGATAGTTATTCACTCGTATTACCACCTTTAAGCAACGGAACAACCTGTGCAGCTTTCCATACACTGGGGATTTTACCAGAGATAAATGTTAGATTGAATATATGAGCGAGCGGGGAGGCAATAATATGAGCACTGAGACGCAGGAGATAAGGATCAAGATCATCCTCACCCTTTGACTTCTTTGTGCTTAAGTGCATAAGTGCATTAAAAACTTCAATTTGAGTTACAGGTCTAAGCGAAAATCTGTTATCAGAGAGGCAAGAATTGGATGAGTTCTCAGTTACCAGACTAGGAGATTGGTGTATTGGAACCATATTGGCAGACAGTCTATCAAATAGATGGCCAGAGGTTACGAAATGATGGATAAAAGCCTCACACATATCTGTTTTGTTTAAAATTAGATCATTTTCACTGACAATCTGTGGAGGGAGAGAGGAGCTAGGCCTGGTTTTTAGTGAATTCATAGTTTTCCAAAAACTGGCTGCATCTCTGTGGGAGCTCGCAAGAGAGGACAAGTAATGATCAGATTTAGCTTTTCTGATCATGCTGATGCACCTATTCCGCAGTTGCCTGAAGTGCAACCAGTCTGTTGGATTGTCAGTATATCTGGCTTTCAACCAGGCCAAATCTCTGATATGAAGGGCTTCGGTAAGCTCTATAGAAAACCAAGGATTGGAACGATTTTTTATTCAAAATTCTTGTAGGGGGGCATGTTTCTCGGTAAGAGAATTAAAAATAGAAAACTCATCAAAAGCTAGCTCGGAATCAGGAATTGAGCAGATTTTATCTAAGTCTGCATGAAATAAGTCATGTAAAAAACCCTGTTCAACAAAACTTAAAATTACGTTTCCTGATAACACGCGCTTTAGATTTATGTCCTTTGACCATTCTAACACATGCAACTGGGCAGTGATCACTAATGTCTTGTGCAAAAACGCCACTGTATGGGTATTTGAGTGGTCTATTTGTTAGTATAAGGTCAATTAAAGTGGATTTAGACTGATTTTTTGCATTTGGTCTCATGGGAAAAGAAATCAGCTGAGATAAATTTAATTCTAGGCACAGTTCTTTTAGCCTAGAGGAGTTCCCAGATAACCAATCCAAGTTTGGATCACCCAAAACAATTAACTCAGAAGAGGCATATGATGACATCAGTTTGCCTATTTCCTCCAAGGCCATATTTGTTGCAGAAGGAGGACGGTAAATGCCAATAACTGTAAAGTGAACATCACCCCCCAGGCAGATATTTAAAACAATATATTCAAATTTCTTAGGTACCGAGGAGGCTGCAAGTTCACATGCAGCTAAGTGTTCTTTAACATAAATCAATACCCCTCCACCTTTCGGTTTCCTATCCATTCTAAATAGCTTGTAACCATCAATTGCTACGTTAGAGACTTTCCCCGTAAACCAAGATTCTGTCAGGACAAACTCAGACTCCTAATATTTAAGTGCAACAGTTTTAAACCATGACGTGACTGAAAGTCTTGTGGTGAACTTAAGTCAGCTGTATTTATAACGATAGGGGTAGACCTAGTCTCAGTAGATTGAGTGAGATTGTTGGATATGACAGAGATAGGATGGACGGAAGGAGGACCAGACTCAGCCAGAGAGATAGAGGGCTGTGACATGGCAGAGTGTTCAGCAGGACCCAGAGAGAGATGCTCATCATAGTGGACGGGAGAGGTTTCTAGAGCAGGGTCATGCTGAGGTCGGTATCAATATAACATGACAATGGTCCCATGAGCAAAACTCCATTGTGGAATGTTGAGAGAAGGGATGTTTTAAATATATTCATGTAGCCATTACAAATAGATTGTAACAGCCATGAAAAAGGCATTTATTTATGTTACAAATTGTTAACCAATTCTATCGCAGCAGTACCTGTCGATGAAGTTGGTGGTCATAAAGACTATTCTGGCCTCAGACGAAGCCACTCCATCCAAAGCATTAAGCAGGCCGCTGAAGGTCAGCCTTCCCATTCCCTGGTAGGCCAGAGGGTCTGGGGGTGCAGAGACACAAAGCTAAGTAACTTAATGATGACAAAAAGACAACTCTGGTTTTCTGTGTTTACACAATTTCCACATCTTCCAAAGCAACAAATGCATGATGTATGATTGAAAATGTCTGAAATTTGAATTAAAAAAAAGCATAGTTGAGGACTGAATACATAAGAAATACATTTCTAATAACCCTTTGAAATAAAAGTCTGATGTCTCCTTCCCTGCTACCTACTCTCAGTGGGGAGCAGCTCTCGGCTGACGAAGGCCGCGTCTACGTCTTCCAGTAGTATGATGCTCTGCTGCGGCGCCACACTCAGCAGGTGGTTCAGACGGTCATCAGAAAGGCTTCGGTCACTCAGACTCATCAGACAGATGCTGTAGCCCAGCTCGCCTGCCAGCGCCGTGCTGAAACACAGACCGAGAGTCACGCACATCAAACTGTGTATTAGTACAGATAGTGATACAGATAGTTGATAAATTTGACTTGACTTATGGTCCATCTTTCTGTCACGCAGCTCTCACTGAGGTAGGAAGGGTAAGGATGACAAAATAATATCAGCAGACTCACATGAAGCTGCTCTTTCCGCAGCCTGGAGGTCCATAGAGCAGATATCCTCTTCTGTAGGGGATTCCTGTGTGGAAAAGAAGCAGAGCCACTGTCAACCAGATGACCATCACACAGTAAACTACTGCTTATAATAAGTTGTAATTATAAACTAAAGAAATTATTGTAAAGCACTTTTCAAAGCAAAGTTCCAAAGAATGAAGGAGGTTGGGGCTTGGCCTGTGCCAATATGTACATTTAATAATTTCATAGTAGGATTATCTTGGCCAAAGTTCTCAATATACAATATTATCCCGATAATTATGAAAAAGATGAAAACCTTAAAAACAGTACTGTAACATGCCTCAATTACTTAAAAACTAATTCATCATATCAATCACAAGACATTTCTCTTTTTTAAACACGTTTTAATGCAGGACTGTAGAATATACTGTATGTAAAATAGTTATGTAAAATATTTGACTTAAAAAACAAAATTATAACATGCTGGTTTAGCTTTTAAACAACACAAAAATCCAACAGCATCTGAAATAAATGAAGTGAAATGAGTGAAGCGCTACTGGCCTGCATCCACCAATTCAGTCAGTTTCATGAATAAAACAATATATTAGAGGGCTCCTTCTTTTGGGGAAAATAAAACATCAATGACGACAGAGAGAGAGACCTGAGGCTGTGCTATGTGTTTGCGTTTGTTATTCAGCCTCCCAACAAGTCACCGGTTAACGTGGTGGTCACAGTAATAAAAATTAGGGGCAGTGTAATAAACCTTATTGCTTTTTTACCCCGATATACAGTAGTATCAGTTACTGTCCCATCCCTAGCTGGGGCTACATGTCACTGAGCCCTTCCTCAGTAACACCAGGACACACTACCTCTGTCTGTGTACCACTTGGGGTTTCCGATGAACTCCTTCACGTCGTCTACGATCCTTTCGGCCACGCCCACCTCCAGGACCACGGAGCTGAGCGGTCTGCGCCGCCGCGGAAACCCAAAGGGCCTCCACTCGGCACCCATGGCAGTGTACATCACTGTCCGCCCCTCCTCCTGCTTCAGGGCCAATTCTCTGGCTGCAAAACATGAAGGACAGCTCGGTGACCACTCAACGGTAAAGTGAGCTCAGCCAGAATGAGAGCGCACTGCAGCTGCCAAATGATGAGGCTCTGTAAAACTTGCATTTGTCAATCATACAGGCCTGCTTAGAACCTAAATAGTCACTGTTCACTCAAAAATGGGCAGGATAATGAATGATGCTTAAGTACCTTCTTGTAAGATACTGAAGAAGATCTGTCTGTCTCTGCCCAAAGCAGTGAAGGTGACAGACTCCCACGGTGTTCCTGTGTGCAGATCCACCATCTGCTTCTCTCTGGTTCTCTCCACCCTGATCCACTTCCTCCCATACCTGCAGACCACACGGGACGGCCGTGTCACACATTTTGTATTTTTAAAAATTAGTGATGTTGGTAGAGTAAAGGTTATCTGTGTAGTAAATGGGTGTATATGGGTCATTTCATTTGTCTTTAAAAGCATCTCGTTTAATATTTTCAGGAGATGTTGGGAAGAAGAAGAAGAAGGAGAAGAAGAAGAAGAAGAAGAAATCTCCTCACCAGATGATATGGTTCCCAGGACTCGGGTGGAAGTCAAACTGGGTGTGGACTCTTCCACTCTCATGTGCCAGGTAGGAAGTCTCCACGCTCAGGTGCTGAGTGTGCCGGGCGTGCTTGGTGATCCAGCTGAGCAGCCAATGGTAGCTCTTGTCCCTGCTGGGGACCTCCAGGGTGATCATGTAGTGCCTGCGGAAGAAGATCATCCCGACCTGGGCTCCTTTCCTGGCCACAGCCAGCGCTGTCCCGACCCCCACCAGTCCAAACCCAGCCCCGAAGTACGGGTTGTCTTTCAGGCTGTCCAGGAGGTCCGACAAACCCATGGTGCCGAGCTCTGGATGCCTTCAGTACAGTCAGAGGCTATATAGTTGCTCTATCCCTTTGTAACAGCAAAGACCCGCATGCTCATTTGCAGATCTGTGTGATTCTCCAGTCAGTTTGCTGATGAAGGATGTCAGTCATCAGTCTGCCTGTCTGTCTGTTTTATCAGGTTAGATAGAGGCTCGCTGCCTAGCTAGGAATCTTCCAATCTACTGACAGCTAACTAGTAACTAATGTCACATGCGTTAATGTAAACGGCATCTCACCGACTTGTCTTTTCAGTCTTCGTGTTATACTGTCCAAACTCCTTCCGTGGAGACGTTTGCCATTTAATGCAAACCAAAACGTTACGCCATGGCAGTCAATTTCTCTCGCTATATCAGAGTTGTATGCATGCAGTGGACAGCGACCTCTACTACACTTCCTATGTTTGGTAAATATAATTCCGACTGTTCGTCTGACCGCGATATTTTCGTTCCTAGTTCCTATCAGTGTTATCTCAGCATTGTTTTGCTCGCAAGGTTGCTAAACTAGCTAAGCTAACAAGCTTGGTAAATAATATTACGCGTGGCCCTGAATGTACACTGTACAGTCTGTTCAGACCCCCATAGCGAAATTAACTAGCAGGAATTTGGATTTAAACCGTTTTGCGACCAAAACCACAAGAAGCTAATGGCGACGTTGTTCAAGTGATTCGATTTAGCTAACATTATCAAAAAGTAAGTGAAACCTAACCACTACCAATCCTTACTAATAAAAGAAACATTGAGAAGTGAAATTCAATAAGGTCAGATATTAAGAACTGGATGTGCCAGCCATACTAGTAAACTGACAAGGTCTTGATGTACTGTTTTTCAGATAGAAAGGATTGCGGAAGCCCAGGCAGTAGGTCGAGATTCTGTTTGTATCGTAACGTTAGAATGGTAATGTTGGATATTCATACAGTTTGAATAACATGGAGGCTGTGTAATTTATATGTGTGCATACAACACGTTATTACATATTGTGGCAACAAAACTGGGCACAAATTACAAATGTCTGTCATCGTGCCCTTTTAAATTTGTCACATTATAACCCAAATTATGCTTTAATATTTTTTCCACAGATACAATGGAGACAGTTGAGCCCCATCTCTGTGAGAAATGTGGAGAAAGCCTCTCAGATAGTGGCATGTTTGACTCTCACTCTTGTTCCAAGAGGTTGACAGCATCCACCGGTAAAGGACAGGTGGTGAATTACAAGTGTTCCTTATGCAGTGAGGTATTTTCCAAGCCGGGTGCACTGAAACACCACTTCCGAACCCACGGTGGGCAGCATGCACCCAAAGGTCCCTTCCCCTGCACTGAGCAAGGCTGCCAGTTCAGCAGCACAAATCGACAGGAATACCAAGCCCACTTGACATCCACACACAGTCTCACCCTTATTCCTTGTTCCTTCCGGTCCTGCAAACTGTCATTCTGCACACAAGGCGAGATGGAGAGCCATTGGCGGAACCATATGCCCTTTAGCTGCCTTCATTGCCAGTTTGTTACCCATAATGCAAAACAACTGAGTGACCACTCTTTGGAGCACAACACTCCTCCTACTGACCCTCAAGGTAAGTTCACCCAGCCCTGGAACGAGATTGTGCTATTTGACACAAACTTAAAATTGAAAACCCCTCTTTCCCTCCATTATACAGTGTATATTGTCAACAAAAGTCACACAAGTATGATGTTTCAGAAGAATTGAGACTTCCATCGAGCAACATTTAGTGAAAAAATAGAAGGCTTATGGGAGAGAGAGTGGAGAGGGCCAGCAAAAGTATTTGGTTTCCTTACTAATGGAGATTACAATGGGAAAACCAGGACCTTTGTCATCTTTCATAAGGGCAAATCATTTTCATTTATCATAATATTTTATTTGGGAGGTTGTACTGACCAGTTGTGATTATTGAACGGTTTTCCAATAAAAGAGAAACAGATTTTCCATTAAAAGTTTTACAAATTTATCCTTAGGGAATGAGATGGTGCCCACAACAACATGCACTGATGAAAGCAACCCGCCTCTGGTCTCTGGTAGGCCAAAAAGAAAACAGAAACCCAATCCAGCTTACATGTCATTATCACAAGAAGGGAATGAGGAAGAGCCTGAAAGGCAAGGGCACAAGACGAAAAGAGCAAAAAAGGTGGTGGAAAAAGACAAATCCTCAGCAGATACAAATGACACTGACACACCGCCCTCCAAAGGTATGTATATCTATCTTCATGGTAGTTAATGGGATCAGAGTGTCACATTTATTTATTTGCATAGCCTATATAAAATGATAAAGCACAGGCACAGAGAAATGACAAAAACACTGGGTATTCAGGTGATATTAAAAAGTCCAAGTGGTCAAAAGGGATTACATTTTGTAAAAAAAAAAAAAAATTGTAACAAAGACAAAATATAGGTTTTTGTTTTCTTAAATATTTTTAAATCAGCAAGGTAGTATAACAGTTTGCATAAGCTTTGCCACTTTGTAACTTTGTTAAAATTAGTTTCATATGTTCTTCTTGTACTATAGATTACCTGGCAGAGGGTGCAGAGCACATCTATCGTACCCACACCTGCCCCAAGTGTCGGCGCTGTTTCAAGATGCGCTCCCACCTGCAGGAGCACCTCCACTTGCATTTTCCTGACCCCAGCCTCCAGTGTTCCACCTGCAAGCGTTACTTCACCAGCAAGAGCAAGCTACGCATACATAAGCTCCGTGAGGCGGGTGAAAAAGTCCATCGCTGCCACTTGTGCGAGTATTCGGCGGTGGAGCGGAATGCAATCAGCCGCCACCTTGCCAGCATGCATGCTGATGAGGCAGGGGGTGACATAGACTCTAATATCTATCCTTGCCCCACCTGCGGTCTAAGCTTTCGCCAGAGCAGGTCCCTCAAGGCTCACATGAAGACGCACAACATCCTGCTGGATCGCAAGTCAGTGGCTTGTTTTCAAGAAGGTTGCTCCTTCCAGAGTTTCCTGCGCAAGGCACTACTTAGACACACTACCAAAGTGCATGGGGTCAAGGCGGTAGAATGTCGTCATCACGCCTGCGGCGCCATTTTCCGAAGTGAGAAGGACATGGAGGATCATCATCGGACACACCTCGCCTACCACTGCTCGCAGTGTGATTTCTCTTGCTCCAACAAGACCGTCTTCCTCCAGCACCAGCGACAAGGCCACCCAGGGAATGAGGAGCTTTGCTGCGACTTCTGCTCCTTTGTCACGTTTAACCCTGTGGAGTTTGAGCAGCACATTGGACATTTGCACGCCAATGAGAAGATCCATCGCTGTTCACAGTGCAGCTACGTGACCTCGCATAAGCGTGGCTTGAAACGGCACATGTTGATGCACAGTGGTGAGGATAGAATTGTTTTTCAATGTTTTATTGGTTTATTAATGTTTAATTGGTGCTTTTCATCTGAAGCACCTTACAGTCATGAGTACATTTGTGCTATGGATTGTTTCTGTGGAAACTACTAATTCTGGCATTATATCACCCCATTTCTTTTTTTTTTCTTAAAAGGTGAGAAGCCCCACAAGTGTAGCCTCTGTGACTTCAGGTGCCGAGATGAGTCCTACCTCTCTAAACACATGCTTACTCACTCAGACGACAAGAACTTTATGTGCGCTGAATGTGGATATGTCACTAAATGGAAGCACTATCTGAATGTGCATATGCGGAAACATGCTGGGGACCTCAGGTAGATGTTATTTATGGAACCCTTCATTATGTTTTTACTTCTGTATTTATGCCGGGGGAATTTGGGGGACAAACAGATCTATCAAATCAATTATTTCTTTGGACTTTATTGTACCTGTACCACTGTTCCAAAATTTGGGAGCAGTAGTCTTTATACACTATTGTTCTCATGACCAACTTCCTGTCTCCTCCTCTAGGTATCAGTGTGATCAGTGCTCCTATCGTTGTCACCGCATGGACCAGCTAAACAGCCACAAACTACGACATCAGGCCAAATCACTCATGTGTGAGATCTGTGCTTATGCCTGCAAGCGCAAATATGAGCTTCGCAATCACATGTTGGCCAAACACTCTGGACAGGGGAAACAGCCAACTGTCTATCAGTGCAAATACTGCACATATACTACCTGCTACCGCCAAGCCCTTCAAAACCATGAGAACTGCAAACATACCAAGCTAAAAGAGTTCCGTTGTGCCCTCTGCTTCTATTCCTCTTTCAGTAGCATCAGCCTCTTTCTGCACAAGAGGAAAGCTCATGGGTACGTGCCTGGGGACAAAGCATGGTTAGAGAACTACGCTGCAAAGGAGAAGGAGAGGAACTCAATTGAATTCATGCAAGATTTCTACAAGAAGCCCTCAACAGCTCATGAGCAATCTGAACAATCCACCGAAGGGGCTCCACCATCTCCAGCTGCTGAGACCCAGAGAGAACAATCTGATCTTACTGACTCAACAGACCAAAACACCAACAAGGAAACTGTAGCTGGTTTGCAAACCTTGGATTCAGCAAACATGTGTGATGTTGTTCCTCAAGAGGTTGCTGACAAAAGTATTTCAGATAGTGCTCCATCTGTGAACAGTCCTGAGGAGTACTGTACTCTTGTTTTGACTACACTATCAACTACTGAGTATGAAACCCGTTCTATGCAAAATGAGGAAAATACTACAAACCTAACTTCCAGGTTAGCCACTTTAAATTGTAAAGGGTCTGTCACACCACAAGAAAAGACAGACATCTCTGCATCTTTAAGTTCATCAGAGGAAGATGGTGTAGCTTTGGCAGATGGAGATTGTGAACAAAGTGACTTGGATGACAACTACGATCCTCTGAATAATACAAGTCAACCAGTTGAGTCTGCAGAGAATCAGATTCAAGCATCTGAGGTGGAGGATGCTGGTGGAATCATCAGTTCCTCTTATCCATCTGGGCAAAATCAGCTGGTAGACTCTGAGATCCGTCTGAAGGCTATGAAGAAGCACGACAGGGACCAAGCAGAAGCTATGGTTTTGGAAGGACGAGTGCAAATGCTCGTGGTGCCGAGTGAAGATGTTTATCGCTGTGACAAGTGCTCTTATGTAACTCGTAAGGAGACTGCTCTGAGATCCCACTGCCAGTCTCTGTGCCATGGTAGGCTGAAGGGGCACAAGTGCCAAGCCTGTGGGGCACAGTTCAAACAGAGGCGAGGCCTTGATAGCCACCTTGTGAAGAAGTGCCCTGCGCTTCAGCGAAAAACCAGGACATTTGTAGGCATATCAACTACATGTGTGGCTCCAGAAGATAACTATGTTCATGGTCAGGAGGGATCCAAACACCTTGATAGAGGAACAAATGCAGATCAAACGGAGCTTCCACCTTTAGATAATATGATTACCAAAGATTCAGAAGAGCAGGAATTACATCAACAAAGAGAGAGTGCATGTATATCTCATTTAACAGTGAATGGCTTTGTTGATAAAGCAGCTAGCTCCAGTGAATCAAGAAGTCAGAAAAGCAGAATTCAGATAAATAAGCAATTGAAAGTTAAGCTGGTGAAAAAACAAACATTTTCTAGTGACAAACACAAAACTGGTTCATTGACGAATGAGACCCCTTACACTAAAAAAGAAGGGAAATTCATATGCAAGCTATGCAATTTTTCATCAGTCAAACTTGCAACAGTTGATCGCCATTACTCAACCTGCAGTAAAACCTTTAGGAAAAAAGAGAATCAAATCCTTTTAAAACTGGATGATGAAGACAGTAATGAGTCATTCGGAGGAGGGGAGGACTTGGTGGAGGAGGACAATGGAAGTCCAGTGAAAGTTTCCATGAAAGGTCAAATTTTCTCTTGTCCCAGCTGTGCGTTCAAGTGCAGTCAGAAAAGGGCATTAGACAGCCATAAAAAGCGAGGCTGCCTCAAGCCGGATGAAATCCAGTGCCAAATGTGTTCATTTGTAGCTAAATCTCAGATTTCACTGACCAATCATGTTTTGCTTGTCCATGAGAAAAACAAGTCTGGTATTGCCAAACCTAAACGTTTGCATTGTGAGCACTGTACTTTCACCTGTAAGCAAGAACGGTGCATGGTCCAACATGTTGCACTCAAACACAAAGGTGCAAGACCCCATTGTTGCCGTTACTGCCCCTTTAGCACCACAAGGCGCTATCGCTTGGAAGAACATGAGTCTCTCCACACTGGCATTGGTCGTCACAGCTGCAACAAGTGCAACAAGACCTTTGGGACTATGACCAAACTGCGTCAGCACAAGACGCGCATCCATGACAAACAGCCAACCCACTTCTGCTCACTCTGTGACTTCAGCGGCTACACGCTTGACGATGTAAGGCGGCACAATCACAGATGCCACACGGGGGAGTTAGAGCATGCTTGCACTCATTGTGAGGCTCGCTTCAGTTCAGACGTTGCACTAAGGAACCACTGTAAACGTGTGCACCAGCTCCAGGTCTGTTTCTCCTGCCTGCAATGTGACTATACCTGTAGCAGTGAGGCCACACTTAAGACCCACCAGCAGAGCAAGCACCCTCAGCTAAAGTGTGCCACCTGCCAGGAGTCTTTTGAGACAAAGGAAAGCCTTGAGGTACATCAGAGAACTCACTTGGCACATCAGTGCCAGCTGTGCCCCTTTGCTACCAAAACAAGGCAGGTATTGGCTCACCACCTCTTGAATGCACATGAGGAGGGATCCCCAGAGGACAAGCCTCTTAAGTGCAGCAGCTGTCAGTTTTCCTGTCGGCATCAGCTTGTGTTGGAGCAGCACCTCCGTTCGCATGGGGGCAAACGTCTTTACAAGTGCACAGACTGCAAGTATTCGACCCGGAACAAGCAGAAGATCACATGGCACATTCGCATACACACTGGGGAGAAGCCTTACAGCTGTGAGCAGTGCAGTTACACCTGCACTGATCCCTCCAGGTTGAAGGTGAGCTCTTAACCTTTTTGGGTGAGTTTATAGTTGTAGCCATAGAACATTTTCCCCTTGCTACTCCCTTGAGAGTATTTGACTGACAGGTAGGAAATCTTGGTGTTCAGACACAGCCAGACAGCCATTTCAGTTTAGTTCCACCACATTAAATGTTACATGAGTAGGAAGGTGAAGGGGAACCTCAAGCCGTATTAGCCATGCAAGAGAAGGTTTCCCCATTGATGTCACATCCGAGGACTTGGAACGCAATTAATAATCACAAGGCTCTAATGTGATATTGACTTTCCCTCCAAAAAGCAAGGGAAAATTATAAATTATACAATTGTGCTTTAGTTTACTATATTTTCACCTTGCACTTTGCTGTAGTTTCACATGAGAGTTCACCTAGAGGAGAAGAAGTACCTGTGTCCAGAGTGCGGCTACAAATGCAAGTGGGCGACCCAGCTGAAGTACCACATGACCAAGCACACAGGTATCAACAGCTTGATTATTGTAATACTTTGTGAATAGGTAACCTAAAGATTAGAAAAGCAGACGTGTAAACTGAAGACTTTTGCTTGGTTAGAAAAATCTGCAAGGAAAATTAACGACAGTCTCTCTTCCCTTAATTACTACTAACTACTATCTTGTTGCCCTTGAGCAAGACATTTAACTTTCCGCTGCTACACTCAATAGCCAACAGTAGAAGAGTGCTTGGCATCTCCTAGGTGTGAATGTGAGGCAGGGCACTTCGGTAAAAGATTATTCATGCTCAGCAAAACCTTCCTAGATAAATAACAGACAATATTTATTCAGAATTTATCCTAGATATACCATAAAAATATGGCATATCCTTCACTTTGATCTGGTGTTAAAATGCAAAAAGCTGTACACATGGTACAAAGCATATCGATGATTTCAGTTGATTCTTCAGTTTATTTGCCTGCCAGGTGCTTTTCTGATATTCTCTGAAAAAGGTCTATGTAATGATCATCTAAATTTGCTTTAGTTTAGTATAATGCTAAACATGAATGGCTTGTTAATGAATCTTTAATCCAATTGAAGCAAAAAGAAAAACCCTGAATAAATAATATTCCCCTTATCCACCTTCTGCAGGGGAGAAGCCGTACGCCTGTGATGAGTGTGACTACCGCACCAACAGAGCGGACGCCCTGCGTGCCCACCGGGACACACAGCACTGCGACGTGCGCTCTTACGTCTGTGAGAAATGCGGCAAGGCCTTCAAGACTAGGTTCATACTGAAGACCCACCAGCGGCAACACAGTGATGATCGGCCATACACGTGTGGCTTGTGCCACAAGGCCTTCCGGTGGCCGGCGGGTCTCAGACATCACTACCTCTCTCACACCAAGCAGCAACCTTTCTGTTGTCGACACTGCTCCTACAGAGCCAAACAGAAGTTCCAGGTGGTTAAGCATTTGCAGAGACACCACCCGGAAATGTCGGTAGAGCAGGGGGTGGTGAAGGACTCTGAAGCAGTCAGCCTCACCCTGAAGGAGGCCTTGCAAGGGACACTGGATGAGAGGGCAGCGGAGGCAGACAAGGAGGAGCAGGAAGGAGTGCAGAGACACGTAGCAGCCTCGGAGGTACAGGGAGTAGAAGACGAGGTATGACAAACAAGGGCAGAGAATGAGAGAAAACACTAAGGGGCCCAACAGAGACCTGATCTGATCAGTTCAGATTGTAGTATCACTGTTGAAAGGAAATTAAAGCAATATTCCACTTAGTTTTAACATGGGGGTTATTCAGCTCTTTACTGCCATGAAAACCAGAATATAAACTACTCACCAAGTTCGGCTGCAGCGGGACGAGTTTGTCGCGTTCAGATTTTTACTTCCCATTCATTTGAATGAGGCCATGAAAATTTACATTTAACACGTTGGTGAACATATTCAACAGCAGATCCCGATACTGTGATTTTCAATTGACTGTGTGTCCAACGTTTTAGAACATAATTTCGCCAAATAGCATATATATTGATAGAAGAGAACATAGCGGAGGGATACCTTTTAGGAGAGGTAGTTCCTGTTTGGGAGACAGGATCTACTTTTATTTTTAAATACTAATTTTAGTGTAAACCAAGAATAGAAATGGTTGGTTTATACCATGGTTTTTATGGCTGTCAAGTGCCAAATAACGCTCATGTTAAAACTAAGTGGAACGTTGCTTTAAAGACAGTTTATATTTCAACATGTTTCACTGTTTGATTCGGATTGCCAATATTTTAATTGTTAATAGTGAGTGCATAAAACTACCAGGAAAAAAATCTGTGATTCTGAAATTGTATAGATTATCTTACTCAAGAATAGTCTTAGGACATTTTGCATTTGAGAAACAGGACTGCATCTTGGATCTGCAAACAGGGATGTGAATCACATTCAGTCCTGTTCCTATCATAACTTGGAATAATGGTCCATATTGCAAACACTATAAAAAAAAACCATTTATTTAAAACTCATGTTATGACATGCTCTCACTGCTTGTATCATGATTCCTGTAAATAATTTTTTTGAAGAATAATAATTTCTTCAGTTAAAAAAAAAATAGCCACTAGTGGGGAAAAGGAATCCAATTTCAGATTGGGCTGTTATGAGTCCAATAAGTCATATTTAAGTGAAACTATGAGACATGAATTATGTTTGCTACCAAAAACGGTCTTGCCATCAATGTGAACATTGTAATATGAGAGACAATACAAAAAAAAATCTGTATGTATATAATGTGTGAGAGAATGTGGAGTGTAAGGTATGGATTTTTTTATGTTTTCTGAAAAAAATAAAAGTGACAAAATAATGAATGAATGAGAGAAATCTATTGCTCAACCATTCATAAAATTTGTTTATTGTGTCTATTTACAGGTCTATATGTACACACATTTACAGTATACACAGAACATACCTCATCAAATATGCAGATTGTAATAGAATTAAATTACTCATGCAGTTACTTTGCAGTTTACATTAAGCAACATGGTGCAGAACTTTGAGCACTGTAATGGTTTAGAAAACTGATTTTTGGCAATTTCTGCATAGCGTATCATTTTGCATCTTAAAACTGTGGACCATAAACAACATGTAGTTCAGTACACCAGGAATTGTTCAGTGCACTGTCATTAGGTAAAAAGTGATCTTACTGTACTGTGTCAGATGAACATTTGAAGGCAAACAAGAAGAGGTTCTAGACATGCGGTGATCCCTTGTGTTCCCTCATTGCTAGCAAATAACTTTTTAAAAAAGCTTTTAAGTATGTAGTACAAGTATATGGGTACAGAAGTATACCCATAAAAGACTGAATGTTAAATTGTAAGATTTGTCATGAGAGCAATTGCAAGTACAGGCAGACGTTTCACTCTAAAATTTGAATTAACAGCTCAAATGAATAAGACTATTTAGACTTTGTAATCCACTCTGTCGTTTTGACAGTCTCTGCCTCTTTTTAGCTCTTGTTGATTTCGTAAATTAGCCTTCAAAGTCATGTATCAACACTACTTTATCACTACCAATACTGATTCCAAGTACTGATTCAATCATTTATTTTACTGAGCAATACTTATTTATACCAGTTTGGGGTCACTGGACAAAACTGACTGACATAAAATCTGTTTTTCTCCAATAGAAAAATCAACATCCTTGTATGTGTTAAAATTGCTGAAAATGTTTTCTTCCAATGGGGAAATTCTCTGATACTATTTTAGCCTAATATTGTCCCAGTATCAGATACCGGTATTGGTGCATGCCCTTCTCAACCCTCAGCAACTTCATGCATAGGCATGAATTCATTTTTTCTGATTGAGAATTTGTGACCAACTCCTGCTTCATATCCTCAGCTTTGATTTCTTCATGTGAGTTCTGAGATGCTGATGTTGACAAACAGGGAAGAGGGAGGAATAGCCGTTCCATCTTTAGAAAGGAGATGTATATGACGATAACCTGGGAGGAGGAAAAGGGGGAAGGAAACAAACTTGCATTAGAATAAGCTTTCAAACACAGTGGCAGTGACTGAATCCTACAAAGTGTCCTGGTTCTGGCATGTGAGATTCCTGGATGGGTGTTTGCACTTAACATATGATGATTTTATGTATTAAACAAAGCCATTCAGAGTGAGATGAGTAAATTTTTAGCATGGAAGGCCCCAGTAAGGCTTTTACACTTTTGGCTTACATCAGTCTCAGCTTTGCGTACCTGCTTGGATGCATGTAAATGGAAGGGTGAACTGTCCAATGAAGTCGTTCCTAGATGCCTTGTCGTAGTCCTCCACCACAAAACGAACCAGGGCCAGATCAGGGGTGTGGATGACGAAATTTAGCGTGTCGTTCCACACTGGGTTAAAACCTGCAGGCAGAGGGCAGCAGAGAGCTGATTATGACCATTTTCTTTTAGTTTATTTCAGAATTTCATAGTTTTTGGACACTTTCTCTGCTTTTACCCATTACTGCTTGTGTTTTTTAAACTTCAAACAATTCTCTTACCATTGTTGTGGATGTAACTGGTCTCTCCCTTGGCCTGGTCCTGTGGCACTCCATAGACCTCCACTCTGACCAGGGGGTCTACGATAGAGCCCTCTTTCTGGTTCACCTTAGGAAGCTGCTGCCCACTGATCACCTGATACACAAACACACACACACACACACATTTATATACAAATATGCATGTTGGATATCCAAACCACTGACATAAACTTAAGTATACCAGTACATATGACAAACACACTGATCTCTCTCTCTCTCTCCCTCTCTGTGTGTGTGTGTGTGTGTGTGTGATTTATCTTTATACAGGAAAGGCTTGCTAAATAGTTAATGTTTGCTTGCACTGTTTTAATCCTATTCTTATTTCTCCCTGTGTTCCTTTTACCATTTGTATTTTGGTCAGCCTCCTTACATTTTATTGCTGATTTTTATGTATTTTTTATATATATATATATATATATATATATATATATTTGTTGCGCTTACTGGTGCTGCTCTAATTAACCGGTATTGTATCACCTGAATTTTGTATGCTCTTTTATTTTTTTTTATTTATATTGCTTGTTTTTATCATTTGAAGCACTTTGTGACTTCTCATCTGAAAAGTGCTATATAAATAAAGTTTTACTTACTAATTTTCAGCAACACCCTGCTTCAAGCATACAGTTACACACATTCATGGGTGGGATGGTGGCTACCCCATACAACTACTGTCCAACTAACTGTGTGTATATGTGAATTCTTTCATTTAGTTTTGGACCTGGATGGATAAGCGCAGCGGTCTGTAGGCCTGGCGCTCCTCTGGTTTCTCTGGATCGAACTCTGTGTTGCTGTCCCTCATGAAGTCTGGTTTGAGGACGAAGCCGCAGCGTCCGTTCTGCCTGAACAGCCCGTCATTCAGATCCATTTCCAGACCAGCTGTCTGGAAGTTCAGAGCCACTTGGAGAGGAAGGGAGAGGGGAGACAATTAGTTGCAACCATTATATTTTATTGTGGCTGTATGATATGATTTCTTGAATGTCTTGGGATGTGCATATCCATTCTTCTACTGGTGCTGGACAAGACAAGTTAACTGCTAACTTGACAAGCTAACCCTAACCCTAACCCAATAATTTTAAAGTAGATCAGCACACAGAATTCTGCTCCACCAAAAGTTTATTATACAAACAACGTTTCAACCTGGATTGGTCAAATGGTCAAAATGGTCCAATCCAGGTCATACATATACATACATTCACTGTTGTCATCTGAAAACCTTGTAACTCCAGTCTTGACGTTAGTCTCCAGGCTGATTTTCATATTTTAACTTCAATTGAAAGATTACATGGTCGTCTATGGGTTGAAAAAATACTATGACCCTTATGAAATCTGAAAACAAGTCCTTTTTTCTCAGTTGACATTTCGGAGACACATGATTTTCAGCCGACAGCAACAACATATAGGATGCTGCTACTCTTCCATATTTGGCCATGCCAAATATCTTTTTTTAATAATGCTTACAATCATTTGCAACCTTGTTAAACTTGCATCTTTAATGTCATGGTTTAAATCAGGTAGCCATTATTGTAGTTATTGATACGGTGATGTGATTTTGCCATGCAATTGCTATACTCCAGAGATGGTTGAATTGATAGCGGTGACAGTATTTATTTTGCTGCACAAATTGTTTCACAGGTTCCTTAGGATCAAGTTTTCCTCATTTCACACAGGGCATAAGCAAAAATGCTCCATATTACTAACATCTTTAATCATTATAATTCTTCAGCAGCATCAATGTATGTCTGGATTTGTTACTGCCCACAACCAGAGTTTACTCCCTGCAAATGATGTATGTTCTCAGCCCCATTTAGGTCCAACACAAATCAACCTGAAGGTTTGCTGTGTGAGTAGCTGTGGAAATATGCATCAGCACACCTTGGTACTCAGACTGTGATTGCAGATACCAATGATCTTAGTGAAAAGGATTTGTAAACCAGCAGAGCAGAGCCTCTTCCTCACCTATCTGGCAGCCTGTGCTCCACAGCTCCTGGGGGTTGTAGTTGGAGGAGTCGGTCCTGAGCCCACTGGGGTAGATCCTGCTCAGCTGCCTCGTGTTGTATTGCACAAAGTCCGTCCCTGAGGAGGAGTCACACAGAGGTTTGAGTTGAACACATCCAGCGTATTCTTATAGGAGGGATAAGGAGAGACCGACCTGTTTCTCCCTCTATAGCTTACAGAAGACTACTTTAGATCTCAGTACAGGAATAGATTGACAAATTATCAGAATTTGATTAAAGATATCATCATTAAACAGATTAAAGTATTATCATAATTTTATTTTAGGGATATTTCACCCGTTTAAGATGTAATGGTTCGCTAACCTTAAAAAAAAAAAAGGTGGATGAACACTAGTGATATGATGGAAGGATGTGTTAGCTTATGGAGTTGCTGTAGCTGAGATCTACTGTCAAATCCCTTTAAAGTCTCTCTCCAGGCGTTTATGGACTTGAGTATCCACTGACTCATTTTTAGATTTGTTTGCTGAACCAACTGCATGAACATACAGTATTTTAAAGATCTTTCAAATGCATTGTCGCTTTGATTTGACTTCACCTGCATCCTTAGCAAGCTTCTTGGCCTTGGACTCAGAGAAAGAGGACATCTCATAGCATTTGGAGTGCAGGCGAGCATGCTCAAAACCATGGAAGTGGACGCTCTTGCAGTAAACCACCAAGTCTGACAGCTCCTGGGACAGTTTTGACTTGGATTTCTGAGAAGCAGAGAACAAAATGCCAATGAAAATAGATGTAATGAGGATGATTTTTGCCCAACAAACGAATCCAATTCCTGTCAGCTACCGATCCAAATCACGTCTAGGGAGAGCAGTGGCCTAATGGTTAGAAAAAGCAGTTAATGGAATAGAAGTTGTGGGCAGGATGGGTGGAGAACAACACTCTCCCTTCCCTCAACAACACCGATTAACCCACAACTGCTCCAGTGGAGCTGCTCAGTGCCCAACAGGGAAAGACTGTGGCTGTACTGGATATTTCCCAGGGTGGAAACTTCCACTCTAAGTCACTGCTGTAAAAATAACATGTTCTTAGTAAACTTGCCTGGTTAAATAAGGAATACAAAGTTGCATAACATCAAAAAGAGCATAAATTGCTATTTCCATAGAGCACCATGGAAACATTTATGATGATAAACCCTAAGAAGGAGCACAGTTTTTCTTTCTCTCTTCACTATCTTTCGTCTTTCTCTCACATTTGTCTTCACTATCTTCTTTCAAGTCTCTCTGTTTCCTCCTTCTTTTCACTTTCTCCTGTCTTTAACTCCTGTCTCGCCTCACTATCTTTTATGTCTCTACTCAGCTTCCTGTCTCTCTTTACTATCACTCTCCGTTTACTCCTGTCTTGCTTTACTATCGTTTTTCTCTCGCCTGTTTTCCATCTCTCCTCATTATCCACTATGAGGAAAACAATAATTACCGAAGCAGCATGGAGTGAACAACCAAACAAATGAATAAAATCACTCCTGGCTTAATTAAGGCAGGAAAGTAATATATTACCATAACACACAAAGTCACCAAGTATTTCTCTACCTTCTCAGTGGGGTTCAGGCTCTCAGCAGGTAGGTTTTCTGCAGACGGGCTCTCAGCATCACCGTTGGCCATCTCTTCCTCATCGCTAATCTCATCTGTCAGGGTTTCATCAAGACTTTCCTCTAGACCGGCAATCTTCTTGGCTTTCAGCAAAATCTTCCCCTTCAGTTCCTATAATGAACACCCATGAACAGGCACAGACAGGTGAGAGCAGCAAGAGCAAGAGCTCTTACCTTTTCACGGTATGTGTAAGTGATAATTTCCGTATTTTCCTGAAAATATAAATAATGTGATGAATATGAAGCATGAAACTTGAGAACATAAACCTTCTACTGTAAGTGAATACAGTCTGCCAAATTACATGAAGAAATCCATATTGGAGCATGAAGTGCATGAAGATGTAAGTCTCCTGGTTTGACAAAATGACCAGTCCCACGATGCAAAGTATCCAAATGTCAATAGCAGACATTGACAGTTTGAAGACACTGCAAGAGGGTTGCATTATGGGATGGACCAGTAGGACAAAATGACTCCAAACTATGATTTCACCAACTTTAAGTACTTGTTCTCTTCAGTACACAAACTATTCATGAAGACGGTCCATCATCCTCCTGCCAAGTAAGCACTTTGCTGTCTCATGTTCATAGTCAAATGCAGCAATATACTGCTTTTAACTTGACAAAATCCTCCATGGATTTCCTCACAGCATTTATCTGCCATTAATTCACGTTAGCATTGATTGCCCTAAGTGCTCTGACTGGAAAAGAGCTTAAAAATTATACTATCGCTTTTAGCATCAGTGGACAGGTGGACATCAACGGACAGACCATTAATTTTTTAAAAAGCCTTTGAATTGTTAATGCTAAAGTTTCTGAGATTAAATGGGCGTGGGACTACCTGAAATTATTTCATATGTACAGGTTCATCATTCACTCAAGGCAGGACTGTTTATTGAAACTTCATATTAGATATTATTAGCATTAATAGAAGGGACCTGTCAGTTATCACAGCACCTGAAATAGATTGATATATTACTAAATATAGTAATAAACTATAATATTGATGAACTTTATTTTGATAGCACTTATCAAAACATTTACACATTATTTTACAGCCAACAACTCAATAATAGATAAAAGGCAATAAGATAAACTATAAAAAAAAAAAAACACCAGATATGAATTTAAATAAATAAGTTCACAGATGAATAAAACAGGTGAAAATAATAAAATATCATCTGTCATGTGAAAGCCTTGTATCTCCAAAACGTCAGCTTTTAGGAACAGAAAAACAGCTTCGTTTTTAGCCTGACTACCATTCAGTTTTCAGTTTATCCAGTGGGGTTTTAAGACTTTCATAACCCAGAGGTTTGTAGAATTTTCTCAACCCAAAGAGAAACATGCAATCTTGATAAAATGAAAACCAACTATATTGGAGTTACAAGATATTCACATGACAACAGTGACATTCAAATGTAATATACAAGCTTATCTGTGAAAATGTGTTTCAAGAAGTGCACATTCAAGAGAATTAGAGGAAATCCTAAAATCCCACAGTAACTGAAGAGGGGTCTGACCTGTGGAGAAGGGAGCTGTTGAGGCACCTGCCCATCCAGCAGGGTGCTCAGCAGTGTGTCACCCAGGATCTGGCTGAGGTGCTGGGCCATGACCGTCTGCTGCTCCACACTGCAGTGATTCTCCAGGGAGAGGATGACTGGGAAGTCTGATGCCTAACAAACAGGAAGGAGGCCGAGACTGAATGCTCTGATAAAGAAAAAATGGCTACACTGAGGAATGTCACAGTTTATCTGTTTACCCTGTCAGCTTCAGCAAAAGCAGTGGCTAATCTTGCTGGGATCCACATAAAACCAAGATAATACACACACAGCTGGAAGAACACAACAAAGAAACAAAATAACAGCTACATAAGACAAAAAGCCAACCATTCATTCCTCTCTTTTGGTAACCAGTGTAAATTTCAAAAAAATCAGTAACACTTTATAAAAAGGTTGTAACATGAGTTAATGCATTAATTGATGGTGAACAAATGCTTAACTTAGGCATGAATAAATTAAACTGAATAAATTAAAACTGAGACAGATCAATCATAAATAGGTCATGAACACTTTGAACATTTTAATTACAGCATTTACAAATGCATTTGTTAATTACTTCGTTAACGTGAAGAAACATATTCATGCCTTAGTTAAGCATTTGTTAATTAATAATTAATGCATTAACTCATGTTAATACAACCTTATTATAAAGTGTTACCAAACCATCTGAGCCAAAGCGTATTTCAAATATCATTCAGTTACGGGGATTTGTAGACAGTAACTCGTCTTCGCTGCCATACAGACTTAAATGGTAGGTGCCTTTAACGGTACCTTGTGGTATTTAAGTAACATTAGTGGAATTAGGTCATTTAAAGACCCCATGAAATGGCATCTTTACTTCCTTGATCTGATGCATTTCCTGTTGAAACAGGATGTTGGGGCGGGACATAATGCAGTGAGGAATCATTCAAAAGTCTAAACCAATGGAATATGAGTCAGGGAGAGAAAGGCAGTTTTATTTGATGGGTGGGGTGCGGAGGGACGGGACTGATCAAAAATCTGATGTTTTTATTGGTTAGAATTTTTTTTAATTTTTGGAAATATTTATGTCTACTGGTGCAGCATGAGGTCACCATGAAAGATACTCTGCTTTCCAGGAAGTAAAAGTAATGGGAGTTCATTTCATGGATACTTTAACTGTGTCGCAGTGCTTCAGTGCATAGAACTGAACACGCACCGTGGGTCTGTACAGGATCTGTGCTTGTTTATTTAGACTGTCAGTAGGATAAGAGTAACAGAGAGATTCCAGGGGGAGGGAAATTTACCAACTGAACCATCTGGGCTCTACTCTTTTCTCCTAGTTGACACACAGACTCTGAGTGTGTGTCTAACTGGAAATAGAGCTCTCAAGACTTGGTGCTTTAAGGCAGAGAGTCGTGTGTGCCTCTTCCCACCTTGAAGGCGTATTCCCCGAGTGTCGCGACGACGTCTTTAAAGAGGATCTTGGAAGTCCAGGTGTGGCCGTGATACACAACGGGCTCGCCGTCACTGCCGTCCCAGCAGTCCACCTCTACACAACGACAACCTCTCTTCAGGGCCCTGCGCGTGCACACACACACACACACACACACACACACACACAGACACACACAGACACACAAATGCAAGCAATAATCACTCAGGGGAACGCATATAGGGATGGTGTGTGTTTTGACAAAGCAAAAATGTAAATGTTGGTTCTCTATCAGTTACAACTGTACAGATCAGTTCCTAGCATGGGACACACACACACACACACACCCTGAAAAACTGCCCATAAAACGAGACATCAGAAGAACTCTTTTTGTCTGTCTCACCCCTGGTAAAATTGTATATGTACGTAAATAATTCTCAGCATTTGTTTTAACCTGCTTATTGGAGAGATGGGTGGGGGTTAGTACATCAGGGTTAGGGTTAGAAATCGAACGAAAACTGTTCATCCCTGATAAGTATAAGCCAATTTAGACTTTCAAATACATTCCTGGGATTGTCTTATCTTTCTGGCACTATGTATTGTCCTATGTGGGAAAAAAAAAAACGAATCTAGTATTCCAGGCAGGTTAAAACCACTTCTCCCCTAAGGCTCTTAATGTCGGTCTATCATTACAAACACACATTTCACAGCCAAGATTTTAATTTCTAGTCCAGGTCCTCCAAGGTTTCCAAAGATACCAAATATGTCATGCTGAATTACAGAGTCATGTGTATAAAATGGTGCACAAACATTGAGATTTTTTTTCCATTTGTTGCAATGGTGCAGCCATAATAAAATGGCATCTTGGGTTTGAATATTTCACTCAAAATAACCGTGCTGTAGCTTCAATGAGGTGTTGGAACAAGCAGATACAGAATATGTTTGTGACATTGTGACATTGTGAGTTTGGAAAAAATTTCTTTTCTAACTTTGAAGCTACTTAAGAGGGAATTTAAGGGGAAACTCAGGGTGCAAGAGGTTAAAACAAATGCTAAGAACAGTTTGCTAAGACTTACTGGATGTATGCCTCCAGGCTGCTCTGCCCGCGGAGCTGGTCCTCCAGCAGGTATGTGTTGTGTGAGGAGGAGATGAAGTAGTGGCTGAGCGGCTGGCTCATGTCCTGGTGCAGATCTCGATGCTCAGGTTTAAAGATGTTTCCCTCCTGTGAGCACAGGTACATCTGGAAGCCATCTAGAGACATGGCGCCTTGCTTCATGGCTGCACAGATGATATAATACAGATGGAGTGAGCACAAGACATTTGGGTATATTCACACAGGCGTTCAAATAGAGTTTGACTGATGCATGAGAAATAAGCTTTTTGAGGATTCAAAACCAGCCATAACTCAAAATATACAGTAGACCTGTTTTACTTCAGTTTTCACAAACATTATCAATATAAGCAAATGTTTTACAGCATCAAAAAAAACGTAGCTATCATTGGCCGTCTATCCTTGTATCAAATGCTCCGTCAATCTATTTGAAAGTGAAAATTTGTTCTTAAATCCACTGAATCAAAACATCGTATTGGAAGTATATTATTTGATGGTTAATGCATAACACTTATAACTTTATTTGTAACTTTATCTGTGCACTTTTTTTCATGGTAAGAAAATGTTCCTATAATGTAGTACTATAATAATATATATAATTCTTCCAAATACATCATACTCAACTTTCCAGCTACAATAAAAAACATCAGGGATGAAGTGGAGGGTAAACCTACCTACCCTCACCCACCTTAATATCTGTGAAATACAGTTACAAACTATTTCAAGCAAATATAAATCTTCATGATCTAAATTTATAGTTATATATAAGATGCAAGATGTGTGAGATATGTGTAAATCACAGAAATAGTGTATTTTCAAGGCAATGGAACACAAATGAACACTTCAAATTTCTGAAAAAAAAATCAGAAAATACAGAAAATTCACAGCTTGCACACCTTTTTATTTAACATCACATGACCGGTGTGTTAATGTAGTTTATGGTAATTGCGGACTGCAGGCATCAGCTCTAGGTCCAGCCTAGACTTGGCTGATGGAGGTAAGTCATGGAGATATAAATGGAGATTCGTTACCTGTTTCAGATGGTTCATAGCGGTCGATCAGCTCCTGGGCATGCTGTCCCTCCTGCTGCTCCTGACGCAGGAAGTTCTCCAGCTCCTCCACGGTTAACTTCTCTCCGTCTGCAGAATAGTCCTGGAACACCTTCCACACTTCGTCCCTCTGAGTCAGCATCTTATAGAAGTGGACAAACTCCTCGATTTCCAAAGAGTCGCTCTCTGACTTGTCTGCCATCTGTGGACCAAAAACGAGGAGCTTTGCATTTAGTGCATTGTTTGATAAAAATGAAATAGATTCTAAAGAAAAATGCCATGTTTTGGGTAATTTATTTTATTGTATCTATATTTAACAACATCTGTAAGCCAATTTTCATTGCATGACTTTGCTGTTAATGTCATTTGTCTTAACACATGCTTTGTCTGGGTTTGGAAATTGTGGAAAAATTATGATTTGGATTTAGATTTGGATTTTAGATTAGCAAAAACCCAACTTTTACATCTGTTTGTGAATTCTTTTTTTTCACATAAGGGATTGAATGACCAAAATAAACTATAATAAACTATATAAGAAACCAGGAATCAGGCTGCCTAATAGTTAGTGGGTCGGTCCCGTGGCCAGACAGTCATAGGTTCAATCCCTGCAACAGCTAATGTGTTTATCTACAGCCATGTGTCCTGTCAAAGAGACGTGAAGTAAACCAGTGAACCCCTACTCACTCACTCTTGAAGGTCACTTGATATAAGCATATGCTAAATGCCTAAAATGTCAGCATAAGAAAAGCAGGAAGCAAACTGGGAGACATTCCACATGTCTCCCAGTCCTTGCAGCTGTAGTCTAAGATGTGAAAAGCTTACCGTGAAGAGATGGAAAGCATGCTCCTCATTCATGTCCACGTTCATCATCTTCAGCAGCTTCCGCACCTCTTTGAAGTTCATCCTCCCATCCTTGTTTTTGTCAGCTTTCTGAAACCAGTCCCAGACCCACCTGAGAGCTGGCTGAGGGAAACTCAGGCTCAGACGTGTCGTTTAATAAGAAAGTTAATATCCTCACTATCAGCCGCAATATGTTCCTTAATAATTGAAGAGTTCCATTCCACAAGGGTTTGGAAAATTATGATTGTATGAAAATAAAACATTGTACTGAGTATTAATGAAGATTTTAGCTATCTTGAGACCAAATTTACAGACAATTTAGAGAATATAATCACATTACTGAGCAAAGAACTTCCAATACCATGTTAGTCTAATCTCGTAAATGGATATGAAGCATTTAGTAAGGAAAGACTTCAATTATATTTGCTTTATTATGCTTCATAATTAATACTTTCATTATGCCTAATTGTGATCATAAGTTATTCTTGCTTGAATCTGAAAAGTTATCCCACAATTCTCTTAAAAACCTTTCTATTCAGTACTATTATGATACCGTGGAAATGCAGAAAACTAACAAGAGTATGACTTTACACCCATTTTTGTTTTTCTCTATAATTCGCTATCAGAGAATACTAATACTGTTTAACTGTTACTGCTAAATAAGTGTAAGGATACTGGTCCAGCCTCTCCTTCTCATCCATGGTCTCAGCCTTGTGAATGAGCTTGCGGACGCCCCTCATCCAGGCCTGCGCCTCCTCTGGGGACTCGGCCACCAGGTCCAGGTTGCCTTGGCGACCGTGAAACACCAGGGTGAAGCAGAGATCGGCGGGAAACTCCTCCGAGATGCTCAGCAGGACCTCCGACTGGTGGCCCTCACGCACCGCCTCTACCTCACTCACTGAGACTGAGGAGTAATTGTCAATATGTTACAGATCTGTTTGAATCATACAATGTAATCTATTTCTATGGAGATGAATCTTATGACTGAGGAGATTACACGAAACAAAGGTTAATATGTCAGTACAATTTTAATCTTTATTCATTCAGCAGAGGTTTACTGAGCACATGCACGCGCACACACACACACACACACACACACATACACACACACACACACAAGCATTAGAATAGGGAGGAGGGAACCACAAATTTGAGAAACTAATTTAAGATTTAAGATTTGATAAATCCCATACGCTTTGAAATAAATTCAGGTACAGGCTCCCCCACCTCTGATATTCTAGTTTAACCCCTACACACACAAACACACACACACACACACACACACACTTAGCTGTACTCACAAGTGGAGTGGCCCATCCCCGCCCATCTGGACTTGTACCAGATAGTCAGGCCGTCTTCCAGGAGGCGGAAATGCCGTTGCTTCTTCCACGAACGTGACTTGACTTTCCTCAGAGTCGAACCTGCCATCATCACCTTGAGGTCCGGGTCGTCTTGAAGACCTGAGCAGAGGGGAAAGGTCAAGGGAAAAGGTCAAAGGTCATAATAATGTCATGCTTTATTGATCAAATGGAACGCAGGTACTCTGGGTGAAGGGTTATGGCTAGAAGGTATCCGCATTTTAAAAAGCATAGAGGCACTCTGATTAGGTGAAAAAAAAGAAAAAGCCTTTATTGACTACATAGATGAACAAAGATTAAAAATTAAAAAGGTAAAGTAAAGTAAGCCTCTATCTTCGGATCTTAGATCTTTGGATGAATCTTGTTATTTTTGTTTGTACTGTTTATTGCCTGTTCCGAAGAGCACCTGTCATACAGTCTATGGTCAAATATAGCCTACATGTTTGACCATTGGACAAATGTAGGAATTGTATTTTTCTAACTACATTTACTCCTGTTAACTGTAATTGAGTAGCTTTTTTTTATGTAGGTTACTTGTATTTTTTGAGTAGCCTATTTTTAAAGTCAGTATTTTTTTTTGCTGAATTATTGCAGGCTACTTCTACATTTGTTCAATTTGTTCAGTTATTTTTCTCTTTCTTGCTCCATGCCCCCACCCCCCTCTTTCTTGTTTTAACTCAGCACTTCCGTCTATTACTCAATACCATAAAACAAATTCAAAGATGTTCTAATAATGGCTTTATTGCTACAATGTCATATCTCCACTCTGTCCCCACCAATCCCTGTTTACCCCAGTGTATTTCACTCCCACTGTTTTCTTGTCGCTGTGTCTAACATACTTTTTTATTTTGACTCCAACATGTACTCTTATAGCACATTGTGTAACTTAATACCACTTTAAACAATTGCAATTCTGTGGTACTGCCAGGGAAAATAACATCCTGGAACATAAGAGGAATCAACTCTCTTGCCAAAAGAACAAAGATATTAAATCACCTAAGCAAACTCGGATCCAACATTTGTTTCACATAAGAAACTCACCTTACAGAGGCGAATCTTGGAAGCCGACAGCCAAATGAATTAGTCAGTCCTACCAGTCTGTATACAACTCAATATATCATAGTTAACAGGACCATAGGAAAAGACAGTCTAACTCTTGCAATATCTATAGCCCCAACACAGATTCCCCCTCATTTATCCACACACTTTTCTCAGATCTATCAAACTCCCCTAATTCACATATCATCCTTGGTGGTGATTTCAACATAGTGTTGGATCCATTTATAGACCGCTCACATTAACCTCCACTCATAAGCCCCACCATTCTCCATCCCTACTTAAACAGTACATGTCAGATTATGGCATGATAGATATCTGGAGACTGATAAACCCCAGCAATAAAGAATATTCATATTAGGCACCCTACCATAAATCCTACTCCCGTATAGACTACTTCCTCACTAATAATTCTATTACACACAAAATAACTGACCCTGTCATCCATAGCATTATCATTTCAGACCATGCCCCCATTATCATAAACCACATAAACCACATCCTCCCCCTAGTAGCTCTCTACTCAAAGATGCTTTCAAAATATGTAAACAGATGTTTGTATTCATTGTTATTATGTATTTAAATGTAAAAATGTGGTAGGGGAGTTTCCATAGCTGTAGTCTGCCAAGGAATCATGGGTAATTTGATTTCTGACGGCTAATTGAAGTCTGGAATGTAAAATGCTCAAACTGAATTAAACCACTCATTTCATTTAAAACCATTTATCCGTCTCTGTACATCCCATATATACTGTATACTCTTTGGCTGTGAGGAATTGACCTGAAAATTATTGAGCAACGTCAGTGTTTTTCCCCTTCAAAGGTGTTTCTGAGTGATCCAACAAACATTTTAATTCAAAAGTATCTATCTTATTAACTGTACTTTGTCAGTAACTTTTTTATGTCTGTTTTTTTTTTTGTGTGTGAATATGATTTACTCACGTGAACTTTGATGAGAATCCATCGCTATCCTTGACACATGCCAATGGGAATTTGCTGCAAAAAAAAGGAACCAGACATCGAAATGAATTGTTGCCAGGATGCTTTTCACTGAAATCCAGAAAAATTAATTCTTGCAAAAGGCATTCTGTCTATTCAACCAGCGCATAATCTACATTAATCCATATAGTAATCACAGCATAATATTAATCTTCAATCATCCAGAGACGGTTTTCTGAGCACACGCGTTCTTTATCAGCAATGTCCTGGTTCAAATTTGTACAGTGACACAAATTCACATCCAGGAGCTTTCCAGTACAACCACAGTTCTCTGTTGTTGGCCACTGAGCAGGTGGAGTGAGGTTCAGTGCCTTGCTAAAGGGTGTCATTCTCCTGTGCCTCACAAAATTATCATGATTATTGGGCAGCAGGGTGGTATAGGGAGTTGGGAGTGTGTGTGACCTTTAACTGGAACACTTGGGTTCAAGACCTACCTGTGGAAGCTGGGAAATCGACTAGACAATTTCCACAGGCGATCAATAAACAGAGGTTTAGGGTTAACCCTAACCCTAACCCTACACCGTCAGTTCAAAAAACATCAGCAGACTTATCTGCCATTGTTACTGCTCTAGCTGCTACGGTATATCCAAGACATACAGTCAACATTTAAGTATTGATCTGCCCACTCCATCATTCCTGGGCCATTCATTAACTAGAGCATGGCAGTTACTGCAGTTTGTGGGCAGCTGACTGGAGACTCAGCAGTTTTCTCTTCTGAGTTTCAAGCTGAAACACTTGGAACAGACAGAAAGCTGATGGAATTTCAAAGGAGTTCACATGTTACTGCTTACATGCTTACGTACATGCCATCACAGTGGAATGTTTAAAGAGATTATAATTTCTTATTCTGTCATTAAATTCGGCAAAGACATGTCACTGAAAAAAATCAGCTGGTTTTTTTTGCATATGCCATTCGGTGGATGCTTCTATCCAATGCACTTTACACTACCATATGTACGTTTTTAGGATGTGTGACCAACATGGGAGCCCATTGAGCTATGCAGGACCATGGCCTTTTGGGATAAATTGAATTGTCTCAATGAAAATACATCTTAAGTAGCAAAGCTCAAATGGAGCAAGATAACCGCAGTGCAGCCATGGTCATAATCAGTGGCCAACTGCCGTTATCTCAGTTATTCACTGGTAAATGTGGAACAAACACTTCCTGTATGTGAGACTTTCCCAAAGTCTGTATCCCAGTATTCCTGTCTGACAGCTAGCCTTTCCTTACATTGTCTCTTGAAACAACATGATCTAATCTTCTGACCAACGAGCTTTGAGGGGGTTCAGTTCTCCATGTTTCACAACCCCCCTCCCAGCCTCCTCGGTCAGTTTATGAGAGGATTACTAAGAGTTCCCGCTGCAATACAGGGAATGCTTTCATATTTATTTCACAATTTGTTCTAACACCACTGCTGTGAAGGAGAAGGACTGACCATGAAACCAGTGCTTATTTTCCTCGGCTCCTCCCTCCATAAAACTATGTTATTTTAAGAAAGACTTGCGTGCTTTTAGGTTTAGTTTCTCCACTGAAGAGCCACGTCAAAGGCATTTTTCTTTCCCGTGCAGTTGGATAGACAATTAGGTTTTTTTTCCTGATTCTGCAGTTCACAGCAAAGTTAAACACACCCTCCTTCATACTTTAGGTCAGAAGTTGCAGACTGAGCAGCGAGTGGATCGCATTATGTTGTTTTATTTTTGGGACTGTGATGAAGTGTTTTGGACAGACACTCTCTTCAGGCACAATGAGTCACACAAGGCCACATCTTCAGGGTGTTTACTGACCGCACACACACACACACACACACACACACACACACACACACACACACACACACACACTTACACCCATGACTCATGGGCAAATCTCACAGGATGGAAAAAAAAAATCTGGAATATTCAGCTATGAAGAGCAACAGCTTCATGCTTGTATGCCTTTAGTTCACAACTCCAGCATCCATCCATTTCATCCACCATAGGAATATTAAATTTCCCCTGTGTGGTGGGATTTGTGCCCTCCTGGTTTTTACCCCAGACTATTTCTTTGCCGCACACAGTGATGTAAAGAAATGAAGAAGTGAACAGGCACTACCAGTCCAGCAAAATCCACATATAACGCTGAAGAGGGAGTTTTGTGCACAGCAAATTGGAACCAGAGGCAGAAATATGAGACATTAAAGCAGCAACCATCACTTCAGTAAAGGCAGAGTGCCACTGGGGTATTGCTAAAGACAGCAAAGAATGACTCAGACTGACTAGACTTTGAATATCGTGAATATTTTTAAAAGATTGATACTTACCCAAACTACAGCTTTCCCCAGGGATCTTGCTCTGGCTTGGCTGAGGGAAGAAACGTTGCAGATTTCCAGAGGTGGGTGCACTCTAGGAGGGAGCTCTCCCAAGGAGGGCCTCAGATATTTGGGGGGGGGGGGGTAGCACCCTGGACGGCCGGCCTGAAAGAAGGTCTGGTCCGGAGAGATGTGTACGTCAGGCTGGCTCCAGACTCAGGGAGTGCCCAGGGACTGCTAGCCTCGCGCAGGGCCTTTAAAGACTGGGAGTGTCCGAGGGGAAACTCTGGCTCAGCCTCCTTTCTCACCAGTCTCTCCACTGTTCCTGCTGGCTCTGGGAAACCTGATTCCTAGTCAACACTGCTGCACGCTGCTGCACTCCCACCCCTCCTCCTGCCTTCCTTCCTTTTCTGCCACTCCCTCACCCCGCTGTCGGCAGGGCCTTCGACGCATCTGGTGAAGATCACGCTCTCAGGCTGCTTCCCTCTGTCTCTCTCTCTGCCTTTCATTGTTACACGTCTGTCTCTCTCTCTCTCTCTCTCTCTCTCTCATCCATCGGGTGATTGCGGATGCTCCCTTGTTCTGAGGGCAGCGGCTCGGACAGACAGTCTCCTGTGTCTCTTACCAGCAGTGATAAGGGGAAGAAAACACTCTCTGGGAAAAGGTCGGCTGCATGAATAGGGGAAATATCGAGTGAAGAAGACAATAAATATCACAGGACAATAGGATCCTCCTAGTCTAGTCCCTTTCCTGATAAAAACACTGCGATTCAGACCAAATCTGTTTTCTCCTGGCAGGATATCAGAGTGCAGCCATATGAGACTGATTATGCTAAGTGAACAAACTGATCAAGGGACTGTACTGCAGGACATTGGCTATGTGCCACACACTGCAGATCAGAGCCTTGGACAGTAGATGACGGTTCCCTGGATACAACTTTAATGACATTGCCAATTACAATTTTCATTCTTTAGCTGTCCAATATGCATTTAAAAGTATCTATGTGTGAGAATGCAATGGTTGTAAATTTATTCGATGTAATATTTGAATGTATTTCATCAAGTAATTCATTTTGAACTTTATGAATTGGTATAGTTTTAACATGCAAGCAAATCAAGGGTGAATATCAGTAGCGATTCGAACAATGTGCAGTTTTGAATCCCACATATCCTTTTGAACAGAAATGCAAATTTCATAACTTTATGGAAAAGTTCACTCCACTGTCACATCACTTTCCCCGCCGACTGTGTACGAAATGGTGAGTTCTCATCCAAGTCATCCTAATGTACTCCATTCCATTGAAAAGTTCACTGGAACAAGCTTATAATTACTTTAGCTGGCTCTTTCCTACCAACAGGAAAACAGAGAAAAACACGATGCGCATTTTAGCACTGCTCCCACAGGGATCAGATTTGTTCACAAATGGAAGGCTCGGGCGTAGAGGTTTCCATGATGTGCGCCCGTCCGCATGTCCAACTCATCTGCTGGGGGGATAATGGACCCAATGGGAGAAGCGATCTGCTAATGTACCGGTAAAGGGAAATGTAGACTGATCAGTGCAGTCAGTGGGGTTGTTTACTGAGCACTCAGCAGGCTAAGGTGAGCACGTCTCAACCATTTTCTCATCCAACTCAAAATTAACTTTGCAGTAAGAATGCTGAACTACTGAAATACTTACAGAACTTTTTCACTGAAAGTTCCCCTTATGGAAAATGACACTACATTTGGACAAGAGGGAGTTCACTCTGTAATTAGATTCTGATTTGCATAGCATCATTCATGCCATTCATTGACAATTATTAGACATCAAAGTACTGCTAAGCCAAGGTGCTTGATCTAGTGAACCAAGACTTGAACCATGCTGATAAACGTTAAGTGTAACTGTATAGGGAACACAGTTGAAATGTTCACCCACCCCCCCCCCTCCCCCACGTTTTCTTTTTTTAACAAATTTGCCATGCCAAGAACTTCAAAATGCATGCAGTTTAGGATTTTTTGTTTGAGACCAAAGTACTCTTATACCATGGAATGGAAATTGTAGAAATGTGATAGCAAAAAGTTAAATAACAGATGTGTACTGCTGGTATTTTACTGTATGTGAAGAATGTATTAAATATGATTTTAAAAATTAAATGACAGAAAAATGTTATTTGAATTGGGTCCAATATGCTAAAAATTTGCTTTAGGGACAATTTTTATCATTTGTGTTTCAAAATTATTCCCATTCTGTCTTTCTTGTGATCAAAACTGAAACTGGTTCTCTTTAATACATGTCATGGGGACTTTAGGGTGCAAGGTGGTCTAGACTTAATACCTCCGCAGTGTGGAATACAGAGTTTAATTATGGATGACCTTTGAGTCCAGTTCCTGAGGTTTCACCAAAGATAGAACTCATCTCCCGTGTTACTGGGCCACCAAATTCACTGCCAGTGAATACATAACAGTCACTACACAGATACACAGTCCATTATATGTGCAGAGGTTATCATTCTACATGGGCTTGGCAAAAAAGGGACACAACAGCCAAATAGCACATTCAAAACAAATCTTATTTGAAATCCAAGAGGCAAAAACAGTTATTGCTTTGTTGTGGAATGTTACAGCAAGTCAGAGTGTTACTCCAAAGAAAGGGAAAAAAGAAAAGAATTTCAGTTCTGATCCTGGCCTCATATCCAGGGGTGAAGTACTGGCAGAAAAGTTGGTGGAAAACAATCCAACAATCCAAAAGCAGAAAATACCTACTTCTATCACTTTACAACTCCCTTAGTTTTGCAGACAGACAGTCCTAGCACCACCGTGTTTTGGCATTCATACCAAATTAGACAGTGATGACAGCGTGTGTGTGTGTGTCTTTGCGTGTGTGTACAGTGTAAGCGCACACTCTGTCCCCATCACTGAGTGGCCAGTGGAATGCCCCTGGCGTCAGTGACCTGGCCCTCCTGCAGGTTCTTGACCAGCTGGGCCAGCCAGCGCTTGGTGGTGGTGTCGTCCTTCAACACCTGGGCAAAGGTGCTGTCCTTCAGCTGGTCCGGCAGACACTGGCGCAGGGCCTCTCTCGCTCTGTGGAAGGGAGGGCACACGTCACACACCAACATATCATTTACTCAGTGACGACTATGTTTACATGGACAGCAATAATCCGACTATTGGCCTTATTCTGATTAAGCCATTTACATGGGTTGCTTATAGAACTATTCCATTCATATTCCCGTTGGAGCACACAGACAGTTTAAGCCTTTACCGAAAGGTGAAAATAGACGAACGTTTCGATGCCCACGGCATGGTGACAGTTTCAGCCTCATCCCCAAAATGTTGGGACGTATTTTTTTCTGGTATCAGTCATCTTTTTGCTCCCCAAAAAGCCGCAAATACTCTGATGGAGAGTCATAGTTGGATTAAGGTGTATACGTGTCTAAAATGCCCTTCAGTAATGCAACTAAAATCGTAATACTCCTCATGTCTTGATGTGATTATGCTTTCTCCGACTAGGTAATCAGAAAATGCTGTTTACATGGCAATTTCTTATTCAGACTATTGTCTCAATTGGGTTAATATCGTATTATTGCTCTCCATGTAAATGTAGTCAATATCTTGCTATTAAAGCTGCATGAGGCAACTTCACACCTTAGTGGCTCGAAATGGCAGCCAGAGGTAACCGCTTGAAAAATGTGAACTTAAATGCCCAGAAATGAGGTAATGTGAGTAGTAAGTGAGTTCCATGGGGCTAGACTGTCTAATCTAGCACTATACATACATTTATGCCATGGCACCTCCTAGTGGCCAGGTAAAAATGGTCAAACTATTCATTCATTTTCTCGCTCCGCGTAATCCTTTTCAGGGTTGTGAGGGTCTGGAGCCTATCCTAGCACACACTGGATGGAAAGCAGGGTGACAGCCTGGACATATCCCCAGTCCATCACAGGGAAAGATTAAAATAGATGACCATAATTATCTGTGGAACACTGTTCTACCTGAGATTATCTGAGAGGCGAAGGTAGCAGCGTACGACATGCTTGAGCAGACGTGCAGACGGTTCTTTAGACAGCTGCAGCACCATTTTCCCCTGCAAAGACAAAGATGACAATTAACATCTTGACAGTAGGTATTCTCTTATCATCAAGTGTCACATTGTGCACAGAGACTAGGTGGGTAATTTAAATCTAACTAGTACTTACAAGGATCATTGCCACGTGGGAGAAGCGCTCGTATGTCTGACAGATATAGGCCAGCCCGGTGTCGTCCAACAGGATCTTCTGCAGTATGAAAGTGGCAACCTGCCAGTCATGATGAAGAGAAGAGTGGAAGAGAGAGGAAAGGAGGCAGTTTAAGTAGCACTACTACAGTGTTTGTGCTTTCAAATTTGAATGAAAAGCTAGGGCTTGGGAGAAATGACTGACAGAAAAGTTTAGGCATGTGTCTGCTACAGGATTGTTTGAAAAGCAGTTGAAATAGTTAAGTACCGTTTTGGAGAGTTCACTCCCTGACTCCATGATGCGCAGACACAGTGGGATGATTTCAGTGGTGAGGAGGAAGTTAATCACTTCTTGTTCATCTGTTTTGACCAAGGCACCTGCAGTCAATACATAAAAGACAGTGTAAGTGTATAGAATGAACGACGAGGACACAGGTGTGTGGAAACATCCAGCAATCAAGTATTAAATGAGACTTGATTTGGTATAGCTATGAGAGGTTTGTTGCACTCCTCACTTGTTTTAATGTGACCCTATATTTACAAAGACACCCACAGTAGGACCACTAGTAGAAGGTCAATGATCGGGACTATTTATGATCCTATTCATTATCATGTCTTTTTATTATTAATACTAGTGTATCCATGTATGCAGAGCTCACTGCTAGTCTTTCAAGGTTTTTTTTTTGCCTTGTATGAACAGTGGCCCAGTTTTCCTACTTGGCATGGAAAAAAAACTCTCAACAGGAGCAGAGTTTACCTATGACTCCCAGGCTGGTCAGACGCAGGTACTCAAATGGACGCGTTTTGCTCACGGTGTGCAGGAAAGGGTAAAGGAAAAGAGGGATGTGAGCAGCAAGAAACGCTGACCTGGAGAGGAACAAAGAATGGAACCTTTATAAATGTGACCAGACTTACATACCACAGCTAACATCAAAGGTAAACTCAGAAATTACCTTTATAGTTTAAGCATTTAGCTGATGATGTTATCCATAGAAATGTGTGATGAGTGCAACAGTAGAAGAAGCTTAAATTCCTAGATCAACAACATTACAAGCAACCAACAGCATGGAGAGCAAGGATCAAAGCCCCAGTGTCCAGACAACAGATTTGGAAAATATTCCTGTGTCACTAAAAAGAGACAGATTCAAAGGAAGAGATATTCTTGTGTCATGTATGACAGAGAAGGAAAAGCCAGTGAGAATAGCATTTGTAACACGACAGCTTCATTTTCAGTTCAGAATCTTATGTCAGATGGAATACCAGCTTCCTTCAAACACAACTCAAAGAGATTTTCAGATACAAGTTGGTCTCCATTTCAGACAACTAAAGCACAGTGATTAAGTGATTTCATTATGAATGGCATTTGAGTCCAGTTCCTGACGTTTCAACTAAAACATAAACTGCAGCAATCATCTAAATCCAGAGCACCTTATGTCAGATAGAGTGGATAAAGTTGCCCCTACATTGAAAATGAGCCAGCTGCATCTTTCTGGAGCATGAATACAGTTATAGCTACCATATACTAAAGACAGTCTGCCCTGCTCTACTTACATAATGTTCAGTGATTTGTACAAATCCTCTACAATCTGAGCAGTGAAAGAAACAAGTCTGTCACAAAAACCTAGTTTCCATTACCGTGTCTCGGGGTGTGAGGCGACACACTGTAAAAGTGCCAGGGCATTGCACACTCTGTTTGACTGGTGAGCTGTCAGCGTAGGTGGGTTTATAGATGGATAGATGTTCACTATTTCCTAAGAAGACAAGAAACTCAGTTGAACAAACGGACACACAAATAGTAACACCAATAACTAACAGTAATTTAAAGTTTCTCATTGGAGACTGTGGATGAACAGCATACAATAATTGCTCTGAAATGAACATAGCGTGGCTACAGTGATACAGTGTGCTAGGGATGGGACATGAGCCATACCTGTAACAGGGCAGCAATGGTCCCACAGGAGTGCCAGAGCATGGGTGCCAGGTCTGGTACAGACTCCCGCTTCTTGCTGAGCTCCAGCAGGGCATTCTCCCTGGTCTCAGGGCTGGACAGCTCATTGATCCACTGGTAGATCTTCTCCCTGTCCACCTGGGCCAGGGCTGTCGTCACAGCCTGTACAAAGAAGGGGAAATAATTAGCAAATGATCTCATCCAAGAATCAGTGGGATTGAAAATTGGATATATACTATATACTATCACACACAAATATCAGTTAGCTAGTTAACATGAACGAACTGGCTCTCACAGTACACAGACCAATTAAACACGGATCTGGATAGTACTCACTGCTCCCGTAGCCAGCATTCTCTGTAGCGCCTGGATATGGTCCCCCGGCGGCTGTTGAGAACCTATTGTAGTTGTATTGTAGCAAACTAACGCGACTGCAGTGAAACAAAGTTAACTAGCACACTCGGCTAATATCTAAGCTAACGACAGCTAGCCCAAGCTAGCTGCTAACTCGAACACCCGTTGGCGAATGGAAACCAAGACGCGCGCACATCAGCATAACCTTGCAAAATGTTTGTTACCCTAGATATCTTACCTAAATTACATAGTAGTCTGGATTGTAAGTGTCTATATATAGTCTTGATATCTCAATCGCTGAAATATATTTATCAGATAAAAATGATCCAGTGGGGACTTTTGTTGTTAACGTAGGTGAACCGACATAAACATGGCTTATCAAAATATCGCGAGAGAAGGGTCGAAGGCGCTCTCGGTTATCATTTCCGTTGTAAATTTTCACGTTCCCGCCATCATCGCGCAGTGTTGCGAGGCGTCGTGTGTGGGACCACTGTCAACAACATAATACTGGAGCAGGTGAATGCCGGCAAAACCAACTTTCTACCCCCCAAGGACCTACGAAAACGATACTGTGATTTCAAAGTTTCGAGACGAGCATATATCATCGAAAGGTAAAGAGCTGCGAAGATGCAATTAAGTCTTGACAATGTTTTCATCACCAAATGACAGTCAGGCAAATTAGCCAGTTAGCTCGCGCTAGCTTGCTAGCCGACTTGCTAATGTTGGCCTTTTCCATCCATTCAGCACGCTTAGCTCGTGGCTGGCTAGAGCGGACGACATTACCTGCTCCGACATTTAACTTGGCTAGCGTCAGCTAGCATTGGGTAGCTCCACGTCCTTCTGTTGGTTTTTGCACATCTTTGAGACTGCTCGTCTCTTTAGCTAGCTAACGTTAGACAACGGTTGACTTAACGTTACGTTAAAAGTAATTGGCGTTGGCCGCGAAACAGCCCAATGTGTTTGCATTGTTCATCTTTGCTACCGCGGTAAAGATTGGCTAAATACTCATAGAGCGGCATCACGGCTAGCACTCAGCTTGTTGCTAACACGAACACAGACTCCGCTGCAACTAATGGAACAGTTAGTCAGCTAACATAGGCAACATGAGTTGCCCATCCACATTGTGAGACATCCATCCGGGTTTGTCCAAATTTGGCTTTCAACGTAGGGTCTCTGATGGAAATTAATTGTTGACATTGTGCCTGTGTAATTAGCTTATATACCGGCTCGCTTTTGGTTGACTTTGAGTTTGCTGTGACTTTGAACTAGTTTTCATTAGTCTGACAAGCTATCGTTGGTTTGTTCAGTTGGAAATTCGGCAATATCTCAGTAAACTCCCAGATAGCGTATATTAGCAATTATAAGCAGTTTACCATTAATTTTACCGCTCTCGATTTGTAAATTAAATAAGTGTTTCTGATAGATTTTAATGGTAAATGTAAGCTAATGCTAATGGTTGCTTGCATACTAGTGAGGTATAGCAGTGAACTCACTAACCTGCGCCTCTGTCAACTAGCTATGCCATAGCTAGAGTAATGTATAGCGCTGTTGTAAGAAACTATTAAATAGCGCAGGAGTGTTAAATATTATCGAGCAAAGGCGTTTACCATTCTATTCAATGGCATTGCATACTTGTTTGAAGCATGCACGTTTTTAATCATGCAGTGCTATGTAAGCTGTGCAATCCTTTACTTGTACTTAATGGGCTATTGAACAGGGTTAATTTTATTTTCCGCTTGTTTAGGAATTCTTGGATCTCAAGTCCCAGGCTCCAAGTGCGCCAACTGGACAGGACAAGCCATGGCAGCCATAGTGCCCAAACTCTCCAGTGGTGGTGTTGTCAGGATCCGCTTTAACAGCTTAGAACTGGGCACCACCAGATGGAAAGAGGGAACTTTTGAGATCCTTGAGAAGGACAACAAAATCAGCCTCTGTCTGAGATTCAACTGCGGCGGAGCTCCCAAAACGTTCCAGGTACTGTATATAGTCACAGTTGTACTGACTTAGTTGTGTAGGCAACTAATTATAAGACCATTGCACGGCAATCTGAAGAGGCGTCTTGATGTACCCGATCCCTTGTATATTTTTGAGAGCGACTGCTCAAATTTGGCATACAACTGTCTCATCTGTATAAAATCTATCAGAGCCATCATAGCTTCTTTCACTCATAGATGGTAGTTCTAATCCAAACAGTTTGATCTCAGCAGAACAGTACTGGCACAAGACTATTTATGTAATATTTATAATAATACAAACACGCATACAAAAATAACCATAACCCTGACATTTGAATTTCTTGAATTGCTTTCTTGCCCTCAGCTCAACCAGAACGTGAAGCATATTTCCCAGAGTGTGAACCGACTCATGCTGACGTTGAAGGACACCAGTATCATCACCCTGGATAAGATACCTACAACTTTGGCTCAGAAGACTAAAGAATACTTGGAGAAGCTGAAGCAGGGAAAGCAAAGTAATTATACCTGTTTCAAAAATGGGCTATTACAAGTTTTGAATTGGACATCTACTCAGTTTGATTAACTTGCATAGCTTCGCCTATGGTTGTTGACAGTTACAGCAATATTGGTTAAAATAAACTCCACAGATGGAAACTAAGGATCTAATTTGTGACGTCAAGTGTCACAACCTATAGCTTTTCCACTGGCGATTAACAGAAGATAGACTCGTAGCTTTTGTTTACAGCTTTGCTTGAGTTATATTAGTTGAGGAAGTAGCAACAGCTTCACTCCTATAGCAGGACTGTACCTTTTTGTCAGAGTCAAAAAGTATTTGGAATATAACAGAATGATTATGAAATTTCATATTCAGTGTTTTTAATTTTCAAGTTCCCTCCAGTTCAGATTTTCAGAGTAATTTTTATGTTTACGATAACAGGAGGTGATTAAAATATCCCGGTATTTTTGAATGATTAACAGTACTTTGTAGCAGTCGGTTCATAACTTCCTAATTTATCCATTGTTGAGGTGAGAACCCAGTTGTTGACATTACATGTAGGACTTAACAACATGTGAATACTTAAGTGAAACAGGTACTGCTTTGGGTTGTACCTTTTTTTTTTTATGGAATAGGCAAGTCAATCATTGATCATTCATTGATTTCAGATTTCTGAAAATAGAAGTGCACGTCTTGTTGTAGTGTCAACAAAGTTGTTCTCCCATTCATTACAGTAGCAGTCTTCAATTTAGCTTTGTGAGAGACATATTCATAAATCTAGACATGACGGTCCAAAAAACATCAATTCATTCACAGGGTTTGTTCTTGTTATTTTTGCAGTTTTGAAAACATCCCATGGAAGTGCTAGCTTCAGCGTGCTTGGAAATCGGTCTGTGAAAAACGAGACCAATCCGTCTGGGGAGAGACAGGTGACTTAACAACATGCAACTGCATTTTTTGGCATTTTACATATTGAGACAAGCATGTACTTACTTTTTGCTCATGTACTCAGACTCCTAACATCTTCCAGACAACACCAAGGCGGCAGAGTGTGGATGGCAGGGAGGACACGACGCCGCGGAAACCCCTGGGTAGCCCCAGCAGAGCAGCCTCCACTCCCACTCGCACCGGACTCTCTGAGAACCGGTAGTTATACTTTTTTTGGAACTGCAAATTATTGATGGAAAGTCATATTGTTATTGCTATGTTAATTGAAAGGCATATTGATACACCTTTTTCTGCATAATTTGAGATACTAATTCTTAGGATTAATTCAGTTTGAGGATAAGCAATTGTATCAAAAAGGAAGCTGATATGGAGGTGAGGAATTTTGCACAGAACCAGAATGCTTTGTTTGAGGAGCAAGCTGAAGCATCAAATTGCAGCTTTTTGAAATATGAAAATTGCAATGGTCAGTATTGTGATTTTTGTTTCTTGAGTAATTGTGTAGCCTTAACTTGTATCCTGTCCTCTTTCCACTGACGAACACTACAACAGGCCCTAGTGTTCACCACCACCTCTACTCCTGCTGACAGTGTCCTTTAGCAAGAGACTGTTCCTCTCTTAAAGGAGTAGTTTCACATTTGACATTTTGAGTTTTAGTTGGTCCAATTTCTTCAGCAGACCTGTGTCGCATTGTGTCTAACACACAATGTTAGAATATCTGACTGACATAAACCATACCAACAAGTTCCCTAAATGTAGATTTTTTTTTCTCACACAGTATGACAGATATCTGAAGAGAAATGGCAAACTAAAATTTAAAATCTTGCTGTATTTTCTTTACTCATTCTGTGGTTCTGAACAGCAGATTTTCAGCACTTTCACAGGAATGGTAAATTCAGGATTGTGACATTAGCTGTTCCATCTCTCCCTCACAAATGCTGCTTTTCCCCTTTTCAGGAGCGAGAAGAGGAAGAGACTCCTAACCTCTGACAGCGACCTGACTGAGGACTACCCCAAGGAAAATGACTCGTCAAGGTAAAAGCTAGTGCCTCACTGTGTCCCGACAGAACTACAGTGATGTTGGGTAAATATGAAATGACCAGGCATCTCTCTTCTTTTTGTTAGACTTAATTGATGTGCGTCAAGCTAAGAATTACCGTATCACTGTGCGATTTTGGCAAATGTCTTTATCAAGGTATCTGGTGGTAAGACCAGGACAAAGAATGCCTGGATATTTATAGTATAAGGTGTGTCAGGTATGTGTGTAATTACTATCGGTTTAGATAATAGATCAATGTGCTGACTGAGAGAGTGTAAGTGTGTGTCTGTATTAATAAATAAATTTCAGGTTCTCTGTTTGAGCAGTCAAATAACATCCCAAAATAAAAACATTTTCATAGTAACAACAAGGCCACCACGGACCCAGCCAGGAAGTTCCTGCTGAGCTGCAAAGAGAAGCTGAAGCAGGCAGAGGAGAACCGAAGCTCAGGTAGACTTTTACATCAACAGCTCAGTAAACAATCAGCTGTAACTCCAGTCAACAGCAAAGCCATCCAAACTATTGGTTGTTGATTAATGGGTGCATCTACATGCATACTCATATCTTATTACCATTCAGGATACTCCAGTTTTTCATTTAGAGTTGCCTTATGTAAACATTTGTTGACATGTGCAAATCTGTCAACTGCAGACATGTAAATCTGTCATTAGCCATCATAGTGGAAATTATGTTTTAGCCATGTTGGAAGAATATTGTATTAGTTTCGTAGGGATGCTCAATATTGATTTTTTTTATATATAAATGTCCTTTTTATTACCTTGTTACTCGTGTGCTTTAATACCTTTGTACTCCTTGCTCTGCAACCTAGACTTCTATTTTTTGCTGCTGTGATGACCCAATTTCCTCCCCAGTCAATAACGTTTATCTTGCATATTAGATTTACACCAACCTGGATAAACTCCAGAGCAATTTGCCTCACTTTTTGTAATTACCCTTTCAAAATGAGATAATAAATGTAATAATTTAGAAGATGGATCTGTGTATTCAGGCCTTTAATTGCGAGTCACTTTTGTTTCACTATGCTTTGTCTCTTTCTCATCAGCTCCACTGGGTTCAACTCCCCTTCAGCCAACTTCATTTTATGGCAGCCGATCTGTGACTAAAGACTATAGCCAGAGCCACTCTTTCCTGGACAGGTGAGAAGCCTTTTAAGTTCCTTTACCAGTGAGCTGAAATGCACCAGCTAGCAGAAATAAAGCAAAGGTGGGGAATGGACTTTACATATAGTTGCAATTTAGGTTTGGTGTGCAAGTTATCTGCTGCCTGATTTTATGTTATAGGCCCCTTTCACATCGTGAGAAACCGGTGCATTACAACTTCCCGTGGTAACATTATTTTTGCGAAGAGGTAACTTTAGGTGTAGTTTAGATGCAGGATTCAACAGAAATAGTCTTTGTACTTCAATTATGTTAATTTTGGGCAGGTTGTGGAGCGGTGTGAAGGCCAGAGCTGGCAAGAGCAAGTTGTAATGTACCTGTTTCATAATGCAGAAGCTGTTACCATGACAATACGAAAAGCGACTATTGGAATTTTTTGTGTTGTAAAGGAATATGGAACACAACAAAATGATTTGATTTTTGACTGGACTGAAAAAAACCCCCATCAGTTCTCACCTTTACTACAACCCACTCAGGCCATCCAGTACAACACAAACCCCCTCGGCCAAGAGAAGCCTCATGCTGCCGAACCACTCCACCCCCTTCAAGAAGGTACGCCCCTCTCTGGACTACGGTGGTTGGAACAAGCAAAGGCCGTCCACCCTGGCCCAGCCCCAGACTCCACTGCAAGGGTAAGAATATGCCAGAGCGGAACATGTGCAAATCCTCAGCCAATTACTGTATGTCAAAAGTAGGATTGGATTGCATCTATTTTGGATGTTGTTAAACCAAATGATGCACTCATTGAAAGTAAGGTTGTCCCCAGTGTATGTCCTACCAATGTTTAAAGCAGTGCGCTGCTGTGGGAAATGTGAATTGTTGGGGAGAGATACCATTGATGCTACTTGTCACAGCTATTGGATGAAACTATCTCCCAAAGTCAGTTTTACAGAGTTAAGTTTTATTTCATTTGGCAATACACATTGGTAAATAAACAAAATAATCACATATATAGATGTATAATAACATATAGATATAATGACGCTATTCTATGTACATTTGCTCTTGTGACAAGATGCTGTCCATCGTCTAATTCTTCCAACTCATCTGTCGTAGATTCTCCAACCTGGGCAACACATGCTACATGAACGCCATCCTGCAGTCTCTCTTCAGCCTCCCCTCCTTCTCCAATGACATGCTGAGACAAAGCATCCCATGGAAGAAGGTGCCCATCAACGCATTGCTCAGGTAATACACTCGGCTTATTCAGTGTGTAAACAGTGGCAGATTCTTGGGAGACAGATATATATGCATAAGTCTACAGAGGGTAGAAAAAGGGTGTGTAGGCGTGTGTTGTAAATCAGATATATCAATGTATTCAATTTACAGATGTAGATATCGTATACAGAATGATTTGGACATGTGCATTGCCATCTTCACTTTCTGTAGGCGTTTTGCCCACCTCATGGTCAAGAAAGACGTGGGCTGTCCAGAGACAAAAAAGGACCTCCTGAGGAAGGTGAAGAGTGCCATCTCCTCCACAGCTGAGCGCTTCTCTGGATACATGCAGAATGTAAGGCACCTCTAAAATGAGTCATGCTATGTAGTTTTGGCATACCAGTACTGGAAAAAGTACCTTAGTAATTAGAATAATGATCCTATTCTAGACTTTTTCCAGAACAGGTACTTTATTTTGTGGTGATTTATGTACATGCAGATTTAGTTATGACACACATTTTACCAGACAATTATGCTCTAGATGACTTTAGATATGCTACTTCCTGAGGATAGTTGCTGTTTTACTGCTAACATGTAAGAATTGATGGCAGAACAAATTCTGCAATTTTAACTTGGTGACCCCAGGTTTGGGGTTTACGTGTGTACAATACTCTGGTCACTGTGAATTATCAAATTATGGCAATAGTTTGATTAAAGCTAGTACATGAAGTTTTGGGATTTACATGGAGGTTTACATAGATTCATTTGATCATTTCGATGTATTGCTCTGAAAGGGATGTGACTTCGAAGAATGGTCGAATAGTTCCCAGTGAATATCGAATAGTATTTTTGCTTGAAATGCCCATCCCTACCACAGTCATCTCAATATCGAATTGGAAAATGTGCTCAGTAGAGCACAGACCTCCACCATGGCTGACAACACCCGCAAGGAAGTTAACCGTATTTCCTCTAATAGTGGCCGGTAGTCAATTAAAAGCCGGGTCTCCAATACTGGCCGGGGGTGTGGTCGACACGAACAAATAAAGGCCAGCCCCAAATACAGGCCGGGGAAAAAAACAAAGGAAACAAGCGTGAATTCGCAATAGCTGCGACCAGGTACACACACTGTGCGGCTATAGGCTGCCAAAGGGTGGGGAAATTTTTCTGAACCGACCGACAGAGCGAGCTATAGAGCTGCTGGTCGCAGCTAAAAACAACAGTGGATACCGGTAAACTCCCGGTGCCTGGCGGAAGTCTCTGGAGCGTGCTGTCGTCGATTACCGTAATTATCGTAATGCATTGCAATAACAAAAAAACGGCTACCTAACGTACCCCAACAGAATCACATCAGAAAACAAGGAGGCTTCGTACTAAAATATGAGCAAATATACTCATCAAACAGAGGGAATTAGAAATAAAGGCTTGTCTCTAATATAAGCCTGCTTCCAATAAAGGCCTGGTACCCTCTGCAGTTGAGGTAAATAAAGGCCCGGGCCAATATTAGAGGAAATACGATATGCACCTTTTGGTGATATGTCACGCCCACCACCACGCCCCCTTTTGGCCAATCGACGTGAAAAGTTAATCAGTTCTTCCTTGGCCCATAACCAACCTTCATACCAAGTTTTGTGCAAATCCGTGCCTAACATTTTGCAATATCCTGCTGACACAGACGAACAGTGTAGGTGAAAACATTACCTCCTTGGCAGAGGTAACAAAGAGATCAGATAATACGTGTGCATGTAAATGTACCCTTTGAAAGTCTCCTTGGAGTAAAAGTCTCTATTCAAGTTGAAAGTCCAGTGACTCAATCTGATGTGTGCCTAATTCTGTCTCTCCATGTTCCCCTGTCCCTCAGGATGCCCATGAGTTCCTGAGCCAGTGTTTGGACCAGCTGAAGGAGGATGTGGAGAAGATGAATAAGAGCTGGAGGAATGAAGCGGCAGCCTCCTTGTCGTCCTCTGTGGTGTGTGAGGACGGCCAGCAGGGGACGGCAGCATCGCCAGGAGCCAAGGCAGAGCCTGGTGAAGAGGTTGAGACGTCCCGCATCTACACCTGCCCCGTGGTGGTTAATATGGAATTTGAGGTGCAGCATACCATCACCTGCAAAGGGTGAGGCCCGTCTCCTCTTGGAATTGTCATCCGAACTGAAGAGAGATCAGCAAAACCTGTGATCATTGACAGAGAACATGGGAAATAAAAATATATAGTTTAACCTTTATCCGCCTGAAGAAGTCCTGGGCTATAATTTTGAACTGGTACATACATATTGATAAAGTACCTAACTAAGCACTGTTTTAATGCTACAACCTGCACTAGAATGAGGATGAGCATGGGACCAAAACCAATACTATGCCCAGCTACCATTTCTGCAAAACATCACAGGGGAAATACTGCATTATACAGGAGAAAAACTTCAGTCCCGATGCCCTATAGGGCAACGTCATGTTTGTCATCAGTGACAGTGATGGGTTGTACCTACTTGTTTCCATAATGGCTTTGCCAAAAACTGCTAAATCAGATCTAGAATTCAAGGCAGACCCAAGTGTGACTGTTACTGCGGTGAAAATGAAAGGTGTGTCATATCTGCATGATGTGTTGCAGCTGTGGGGAGGCGGTGACCAAGCGGGAGCAGTTCAATGACTTGTCCATCGACCTGCCACGCAGAAAGAAAACCCTCCCACTTCGCTCCATCCAGGATTCTCTTGATCTCTTTTTCAGGGTGAGGCGTCTGCTACTAACAAGCTTTAAGGATTTCAGGTTTTTTGGATACCCAACTCCCATCCATTTTTAATGGAAGGTTTTACCACCTTTTCCTGCTTTTTTTATGGTCTGTGTTGAAAGAACGAACCCTAACCCTGCATGAAACTACCAAGCCTTAATTGGTGATATTAAGTCTGACTATGTAACAGCTGAAACCTGACTGACAGTTTCTTTTTCCTTTTGCAGATGGAAGAAATTGAGTACTCGTGTGAGAAGTGCAATGGGAAAGCAGCAACAGTGACACATAAATTCAGCAAACTGCCCAGGTACACAGACACACAGAAACTGTTAATAGAAACACACATGCATCTCATGTTTGCCAGCGTTTTTTTGACAATCTGCATTAGTATATGTATAATCAGTGTTTCCCACAGAATTCAAATGTATTTGTGGTGGTAGGTGGGTTTTATTCTTGTATTCTCTTATATTGTCAATATATAGGCTAATATCAATAAAGGATCCCATTACCTGGATGGCTGAAAAAATATCTAATGTACTCCATTTTAAACAGTTCCATTTGTCAAACAAATAACTAACCTGTATATATCTAAAGTACTTTGTGTCAAAGATAACATAACTTAAAAATATAAACGGTGTTACAGTGTTCTGTTTGTTGCTTGCTTTTGTCTACAAGGTACGGAATAGAAATGAGGCCCCTTTTACAGAGAAATCTGCTTCTCTGCCCTGCTACATCTCTCTGTGCTGTCAGTCTCACCCGTATCTTTACATTGTTAAATTACTAGCCTTTGACATTATTATCTACTCTGTTTTACTGCTCAGCAGCTCCTCTGGTCCAGACTGTCCGTGCTCCTCCTCAGGACGAGTCCTTTTCCTTTGAAAATATTTTCAATATTAATCTGGATTGAGGGAGCAAACATTCAGAGTTAAAAAGTTAATATTAACGTTATCAGTCGACTCAGTGGATACTGACTAGCAGCTAGGCTATACAGCGTGCTAATCTCTGACACTCAGCTGTATTCCAAGTAAGCTTAACTGTTTTTTAACTGTTCTTTTCGGGAATGCAGTCAGCCGTCTCCTTGGCATGGAAAATAATATCCATCACGCGTGTGCAGTGGGAGGCGAACAGACGGGTCCGGTGAGAGAGTGAGAGACAGAAAGAGAGAGTGAGAGAGACAGAGATCACGTTGAGCAATTCGGGGCTGAGCGAATCAATGCGCTACACGCAGTTCTACGATTAAATAGTGAAAAAAAACATTTGTGGCGGTCAGTGCTGATATTGTGGCGGCCCACCACAAAGTTTTCTGTGGGAATCCCTGGAGGGGTGGAGCGAGGGAAGATTGTCCACTAGTTAATCGATCGTGGCTGGCGTCGTTCTCTCAGACGGATAAAAAATGCTAAAATGGGTCGGCAAATATACTTTGGCGGCCGTTAATATACCTGGGCAGCCCGCCCAAGTAAAGTCTATGTGTGGGAAACACTGATAATAATATGTATGTAAGTGTATGAAGCTGCATCTATAGTATCTCAGTTTTGTACGGAAACATCACCTCACACGTGTTTTTCTCGTTATTTTCAATGGAATGGCGGTGTTGTACATAACTGACAGCGCTAAGAAGTTACCAGTTTTAAATATTGGGTGCCAAGCACAGTCAGCGCTTCCCACCAGCAGCTGTGAAGCACTGCCGTATGAAAAAAGAGGTGCCAGCTAAACACAGAGGTTAATTCCTGCTCTCCTTCTGGTGGCACTTTCCTTCCACACAGAGTGCTCATCCTACATCTGAAGCGGTACAGCTTTAACGCCCAGCTGTCTCTGAACAGCAAGTTGGGCCAACAGGTGGTGATTCCCCGCTACCTGACCCTGTTGTCCCACTGCACTGAAGCCACACGACCCCCCCTCAGCCTCGGCTGGAGTGCCCAAGCCGCCATGTAAGACCCCAAAACACCCTAACCACCTCCAAACAAAATGTATGGAAGATGATTTTAACGATTTCAAAGTCTTGATAAGTGAAGGAATTTATACCTGTACACTTTTTGCAGATGTAGACCCACTGTCATTTCATGTATTGTGAATGATCCTCTGCTTTGTAGTGATGCAACCTACTTGACACTCATATTGCCAAGCTCCCACCAGCATTAAAATGAAAAATGCATAAGAACCCTGCGCTATGATTTTAACTGAATACATTTTAACTGACGGATGCATTACCTTTGGCTCTGCTGAGAGAATGGTTGAATGATAAAGAGCAAATATTTGGCTTCTAACCGTTTTTTTTTCCTCGTGCTCTCAAAGGTCCCGGACACTCAAGAACTCCCAGTCTGTCAATTCCTCCACAGCACCTCTCCGGTAAGTCCTGCTGATTCTGCAAGACTTTAAAATGCTGACATCAAATAGAGAAAAAGCTTTGAACCAGTATTTGAATACAGTATGATGGTATAGGAAGAACATGCAAAAAGACAAATTTCACTTATCTTAATCTTCTTTCTCATTTAAGTGTTCTAATTTGTCTAATTTCAGAGTGGGGAAAAAATACTTTTAATCAAACAAATCACAATGTAAATAAAGCCAATAATAACAGACCTGTATTTAGTAGGATGTGACAAAGCAATCTCCAAAACGCTTATTTTACAAAATACAAGCTCTTAAAGAATGTGTGACTAGTCCCCAAATTTAGATTTTTATAGTGAGTTTTTTGCCTGGGTCCAGACCTTTGAATCCACAGAGTTGACTGATTCTGGTCTGGCATGGTGACATGAAACAGCGGTTTGTCCTGGTTGAAAAAGCGATCGGTCCAATGAGCGCCGGGGGGGACTAACGATTAGCCAATCAGTGCTACGGGCGGGACTAACGCTGTTGTCAAGCTGTGCGCTGGAACCAAGAAGGAGTAATAACAACAATGGTGACCGCTATAGACAAGATAGACGCTGCTATTGCTGCTGTCTAAATCGATTAAAAGTACCAATTACTTTGAAATCCGAAACACTTTGTTTTTACTTCGCTCCGTGTTGTCAAAGATGCTCTATACTTTCTGAACCGTCTCTGGTGGATACGTTGGTCTCTAGTGATCGGTTAGAGAAAATCAAATCCCCCTCCCCCACGGAAATCGGTTAGAGTGGAGGCAATGTCAGACTGAAGAGGGAAATGAAGTGTAACGAGTTGACAATTCTGTCTGATATCAGGCAAGTGAGTTTTATCTTTAACGATTGTCCTGATAACTGTGTATAGGCGGACAGGTGGGAAGATGGCCATTTCCAGCTGCAACTCTATCCTCGTGGACTCGGACAGTGAGGAGGAGCTGAACAGGAAGGTGAGCGGGAGCCGCAAGCGACGGCTCAGCGACTGTCTGCCTGATGATGATGACCGGCCGGAGGAGGTGGGCACCAGCTGATGGACTTTGGTTTTTATGCTTCAACCAAATGATTTTCCTCAGTTGCCGTTTTGACACTTGTGTTTATGGCTTCAGCGGGGAGCGACGATGGAGCCAGCGGACTTCGGCGGTATAAACGACGATGAGATGCTGGCGGCCGTGCTGGAGATGAGTCGTCAAGAGGCCGGGCTCTCGGCTCCGCCCCCACTGGAGGATGAGCCAACCAGCAGCCCCGACACAGGCTTTGGGGACGCAGATGTCCACGACCTGGCCTATCACACGGATCTGATGGACACTGACAGCAAACAGCCTGCAGGTACTGCAGTCATGTGGAAAAGTAAATTCAAAAGAAGGGGTTTCTACATAAGGCACTGTTAATCTTGTCAGTCTTAATATAGACAAGGTATTGGTATTAAAGTAGAATAGAAATGTATTGGCTTATTCTGCATCAATTAATGTCTTGCTGCTAGTACATGCTGCTAATAAACAGAAAAAATAGACTGTTCTAAAAATTTGAGGTATGAATGGAATTCTTGTATTAAGAATTCTTGTATTAAGAATCAAATTCTTGTATTAAATGTATGGGTGTTTAAGTGCATATCATTTCAGCACATAATAAAAGTTGGATGACTTGTGTATGTTTGTCTAGATGTGCTGGACTCCCTGGACCTGACCATGGATGAGAACAAGGAGAACCAAACCCCAGAGGGCGTGCAGCCGCAGGGGGAGCTGGACTGGGTTCAGCAGTACAGTCTGGATCAGGAGAGGGAGGAGCAGGAGCTGCAGCAGGCACTCGCCCAGAGCCTCCAGGAGCATGTAAGACCCAATGTTATGTTTGTCAACACACTATTATTTTCATTTCAAGTTTGAAACTTGGTTATATACGAGATGGTATACAATCTTTTGCCCTTTTTTAAATTAATTTTATGAAAGTTCTGAATGAGTAAATATTTTGTCCCCCTCCCCATACAGGAGGCCCAAGAAATGAGAGAGGACGATGATCTGAAGAGAGCCACTGAGCTCAGCTTGCAAGGTACAGAGCGCCCTTCCTGTAGATTGTTTGAATATTGAGCAGCCTGTTGAAACTTGTACAATGTAGTTCAGGCTCACTGTAGCAGCAGAATTTCTGATGCTTTATCCATTAACCCAATTCAGTCTAAAAATTAAGGTTTTTACAGACATGAAAATCCAGGAGTTGTTGTCAAATTTAATAAGTGATTACTGGGAAAGTTATGGAAAAGCAGGAGAAATTTGATGTTTCTTGTAGAGCTCAGAAATATGTATAATTATCTTTTTAAGAGGTAATAACTTCAATTTCAAAACTGCTGGGTGTAAATTCTCCTTGTGACCAAGTAAAGGGAAGTAAAAGTCAGTTACTCGGAAAATACTGTTACATGCAAACACAAACAGACATAAAAGTAATGGGCTTTGAAAGGTAATGATGTATCATTTGTTAATATATATTAAAAACTCAGATAATATGATGGCACAAGTAGACAGTTGATGCAGAAGGGAAATGTAACGCAGTAGTTTGGTTTTGACTCACCTGTATCCCCATCACATCCACCAGAGTTCAACAACTCTCTGCCAGAGCTGCTCTGCTCAGACGAAGACTCCGGCAACGAGGATGTGCTGGACATGGAGTACAGCGAAGCAGAGGCCGAGGACCTGAAGAGGAACGCTGAGGTACTAAACATCCTACTGCTAGAAAGAATGACCTAGCTCATGAGTCACATGCTATTATTGGATAGGGGTTTAACGATTCAATCCAACAATTCGATTTCGATTCTTTCAGAAAAGATTCAGTGCATCATAAAATCTCACATTCTGGCCACGATTCGATTAATTTCGATGCTTCCAAAAAGTGTGTAACATAACGTACATAGTAAAAAATAACTTTAACTCATACAGTCAGCAATAATTAAACATATGTAAACCTTACACCAAGGTACTAGTTCAGAGCATTACATTTATTTTAAAGGCAAAACTTAAAGTTTCAAACAACAGCTCAGTGTGTCTATAGAATTATTTTCAACAACTTTTTCTAACCTACACCCTTTCTACCTTCTATTTCACAAAACACCTTAATGCGATCTTAATCGATCCAAACTTTTCAAATTGATGCAGTTGGATTTCTAACTTTGATTTTAAGGCTTTTTGACCAGAATTTGATTTGCTTATATATGAAGATGACCCAGACTGTTGTAAATGGCAGTCTATTATGTGAAACCACGCATCTACTGGCAGTTTTACTATAACCTTTGGGTACACTGAACTGCCTCCAGTCTTAATTGTGATAGCTGTGTAATAATAAACCCTCTAATCCACAGAGTGGAGACCTGGCCAACTCGTTTAGACTCATCAGTGTGGTCAGTCACATTGGGAGCAGCTCGTCCTCTGGTGAGCAGTTGTGTGTTTGTGTCCTAGTGTTGTTAGATTCTCTATGCAATTTACCACATAGTAGGCTAGTTGTTTTATAGTTATCCATCAGCTACAAGAAAGCAAGTTAAAAGTATTAGAGGTGTCAAACTTGAAGACTGTCTGGTGCAACAAAATCAGTGAACTAATCAGTGAAATCATCTGCTGCAGTGTTTGAAAACCTGACTAATCTTGGCACATGGTTGCATACCCCTGGTTGCATGTCTTCACATGAAGTTTATTTTCCTACCCTAGGCCATTACATCAGCGATGTGTTCGACATGAAGAAGCAGTCGTGGCTGACCTACAATGACCTGGATGTGTCGCGCACACAGGAAGCCGCTGTCCAGCGAGACCGTGACCGCAGCGGATACATTTTCTTCTACATGCACAAGTGAGTTGGCAATATAAACAGAAAAGTCTTGAAGCAAAAGTGTTGCGGCGGTTTGGCTACCCATACCGGCATTGCCTGGTCCTACCTAGACTCTTTGACCCAAGGAGTCTGGGGACTTTCTTTGGTGATGCCTACAGTGATGCTCTCACTTTTGAGGAGGTGGGTGGTGTTGTGTTTTTCTTTGATTCATCTCGTCACTCAGCTAGTCGAGGACCTGGAACTATTCTGTCCTCTAGGTGGCGGTCAGCTAACAGAACAACACAGCTTACCTGTGAACAACAAGCTACACCTCCCATCCAGCTGTAGCTTGTTTCTGTCTGCTTGGTCCAGACAATGGGTCAGTGTTTATATTCACCATGTTGTTGTACATCAGGTAAATTCTGGGTGCTTAGCAACTTAATGACACTGCTTACCCTCATTTCAGCTACACATCTGGCAACCAATTTAACTTAACACAAAAGTTGAGCATGTTCCAGTTTAGAGCACATTGTTCAGCTCCGTTTCTCAGATTTCTAGATGTCACCTTCCAGCTACGCTGATACTGACAGTTTTTGCTGTACTTTTTTTTTTTTTTTTTTTTTTTGACGTGGGGTTAATTTTGTTTGAGACCCAGGTTCCAGATCCAAGCAAACACTGCATACTGGAATTGCATTCTGTTAAGTAATGTACTTCTATGTATGTCTTTGTGTTATTGCATTATATAAGTTACCTGACAGCAAGTCGCTTTGGACAAAAGCGTCTGCTAAGTGACATAATGTAATGTAATGACAGTAGTTTTTTTTAGTTTTTTTCTCATGGGGCAAAGCTGGACACTGATTTCTTGCCCTTGTCTTTGTCTCCAGGGACGTGTTTGAGGAGTTGTCTGAAATGGAGAGGACTGGAGCCAGCAGCATTTCAGAGGCAGGAAGGAGCGTCCTGCAGCCCCTCTGAGCGCTACGTCATTGGACACACAAACACACCCACCCACACCCTGGTAGACGGAGCTCTCCTGTGAACAAACTCGAGTACTACTGATTGCCGTCCATTTTGGTCGTCTTCAGGCACTTCCCTTCCTCTACAAGTCACTAAAAACCAGGCTAAGTTAGTACCTGTAAATGCCACCAGAAGCAGGAAATGGTCAAGACTCTTAAGATACCAGAAATGCAGTTAAAAAAAAAATAACTGTTCTATGGATCAAATTTTGCCTCCACGTTTTGGGGCTGGATTTTTTCTTTGCTATGATTTTATCAAACAACTCTTTTGTAAAGGTTTATTTTGTCTTTTTGTTTGTTGTTTTTTTTGGCACACTTCTCTCTGAACTTTAATGCCATTCATTCAGACCTTCACTTCAAAGCAACTATCAGACACCAGATGATGCTGGTGCTCCTTGGATTGTATGGTTTGCAGACCTTTATTTCCCATATAAACTATTAAATAAAGATATATTCTATGTTGGAGTATAAGCTATTATAGAGTTAGAGGGTTGTTGTATTCAGCGGGTACATGTGGTGCAATATTTATGTTCTGGCACAAACTGGCCAATTCTGATCAGCTTTCTGTCACAGAGTTTGAGTGCGGATGTTTTCCCAGTTGCTTTCTATGCTTAACTCATGAAATATGTGCGTGTGGCTGTCTCCATGTTTTATAATTCTAAAAAATATTTACAAGCTCAATAGTAATAACACAGTCTGTCTTTTCTGAACTCTCTTCTAGGGGGTTTCCCCTTGTGCCTCCCAGGAAAAACTTTTTATAAATATGTATACAGAGCTTTACTTTGAAAGTTGCACAACCACTTTGTTTAGAATGTGTTTGTCAAACCTCACAAATTACTGTTTTCAGTGTGTAAATCAGATAGGTGTTCCTCTTTAAAAGGCCAACAGATTTTTCTATTTATTGCAACATAGGGTTTTAAGTTGTCATGGCTGATCAATCAAGATAAGATGAACCTTCATCCCCTTGGAGAAATGAAATTAACATTCCCTGACTGGGAATCGAACCTGGGCCACGGTGATGTGAAATCCTAAACTAGACCACCAGGGAAGCTAACAATATAGCGCAATGTGTCTTTTTTCCACTGTCTTATATGGTCAGTATACAGTATTTAACACTTCAGACTTCCTCTGCTAACTCTGTTCAGCTAGTTCTTATAAAATCCCCTGCTTGCTTACAGATGAGAAGCACATGGGAGTAGAGCTGGGTATTGGAAGGTGTGTTTTTGTTTTATTTTTTTATTCCTGTACTGGTTCCAATACCTCAAGCTCAATACTGTTTCTAAAGCCAAGCTCTTTGATACCATTGTTAAATGAAATCACATTTCAATATGTCACAGTTGATTTTATGTAACATTCATACATGCTATCTGCTTAACAGAATCAGACCAAACTAATTTAATTTCCTCAGATACAGACAAACCTGAAGAAAAGTTGAGTTTTCATTGTAGTAATTCAGCATTTTAAAAATCACTGATACCAAAAAATCAGTACGGATAAAATATATTTTGATAGTCATGCAGTCGTATGTGGCTGGGCTTTCAGGAAGGGTGCACCACTACCAGATAATTGTTCTGGCAGTATTTTGTAGCACCATAATCAACGTGAGCCCAGTTGTGACGTCAGGCAAAAGTTGTTCTACAAATTGGTCCGCTTGTTTTACATACGCCTTGGATTCACGGTTCTGAAACATTACGCCTTCCCGAATACGTCCCAAAAGCAGTGTGCAGAGGGCATTTGTGAAGTAAGAATGAACAGCTTTTTTTCTAGCCGTTCATACAGTATTTGACTCTTCCTAAAGCAGATTTTAATAAAAGATTACAGTGAAAGTGTGCAAAGAGTTTTAATTTAATGCTTAAAACACTTGTACAGCTTAACACTTAAATCCAGTGTTTCAGAGGGATAAACAAACTCCTGTATGTGCAGTGCCTATTGATGTGTCCTTAAAAAAACTAGTAGTAAAACTTGATTGTGCAGAAGACTGCTGTCGGTGTCCTTCCATTTGTCCATGAGTCATGGCACCACTTTGTTTAAATCAGTAGTCCATCTGTGGTAGTGTACAGGCAAAAATAAGTATCATCCCCAGTGCAATGTTCATATCTCAGATGACAGACCATCACCTGTCTTGACTGCATCTCTTTGTCAGAGGCTCCAGCTGTCGGCCGGTGAGTCTGTTGTACTCATTCAGGATGTAGCTTTCCCTCTGCAGCATCTGGGAGCAAATTCAAAACATATATCAATGTTGTTGTATTTCAGAGATGTATTAAAAATGAACCTAGTCAATGGAACTTTTCTCCAGCTAGTCAGCACCCTCCCTTTTTTCAAGGGGGACATGTGTATGTGTGTGTGTGTGTGTGTGTGTGCATATCCAGCTTCCTCTTTAACTGAGATCTCCATACACACCTCAGTCCATTCCTCCTCTGTCTCGTGCCTGTAGCCCAGCAGGTGACAGATGCCATGAGCAGTGACAACCTGAGCCATGAGAAAAAGAGAGGAACAAGTAAATGTATTTGGATAGTGGACAGATAGTTGAGTTACAGTTAAAATAGTACTATGTATCACCAAATGGTCTCTGTGCTCATGGGGATGAGGTACTGCTATTGCATTCAAGTTAATAATTGCAAGAGAAGCATGACAAAGCAGTGTCCCGTTTGCCAATAAATGACTTGAATACAATAGTGGACATGTGCTGCTTGGGGGAAAAAGTCCCTGTACAAAGCTGTACAGTTATAAGTGGGATGAACAAGGTTGAACATGAAAGGTGGCCAACAAATTGATCTTGGATTAAATAAAAAAAACAATGTGCAGTCCTGCAGACTCACAGTGAGAACCCCATGCAGATCCAGGGATTCCTCCTGACACTGTTTCATCATGAACTCGACTCCCAAGAAAATGTCCCCGAGGTTGAGCTCATCTCTGTGAAGGGGACAAGGCAGCTTACCAGGCCTCAGGTCCTGAAACACACAAAACTGTTGCTTCAGTGGTGGTTTCTGAAAAGTGGAGAAAAAAATTTGAGAATTCCCCTGTTGCTCTGTCAGCAGGACTGTTAATCATCTGGGCAGAGACTTTGAAAGAGCTGTTAGTAAATATTAGTGTTGACAAATATATCAGACTGTCCTAGATCGGGATAGGAATAGGGCTGGGCAATATGGTTGAAATAATAATAATCAGGATGTTTTTAGATCCATATGTAGCTACAAAAAACAAAACTGAAAATGTAAAATAATATTCTCACCATACCCCATTTTGTCAGATTTTTTAAATAAAATGTGCTTGTTATCATCAATTTAGACAGGAGACCAAAACCACCATATTACCACGATATGATTCCACTGAAAGACGATTAACGATAATATAAAATTATCGCCCAGTCCTATATGTGAATTCTTTAAACGCATCACGCATAAATCACCAGTGCGCATGTTTGAGAGTACATGGAGTCGACTTTACCTCGTAGAATGGAAATGAGAGGACATCCGTGGGCATATTCTTTTTCCTGTAGATGTTATTGATGTTTTGAATCTTGCGGTTATCCACGCAAATGATGCCCAAATCAAATTTCTGGATGCCCAGTATGTGCCTCAGTGTGTCCACATCCTTACGCAGTCTGGCGCGGCGAAGAGGCACCACCCTCTGGAGGTTCCGCAGAACTACGCCCATTATGAAATTTCAGTTAAAAATGAGAAGAAAGTAGCGATTAAAAACGCAAAGGAGACATGGGATAAAATAAATAACGACCCACTCCAGAAATCGGACAGTTAATTAGGCGGCAGCAAGTTCGATAAGGTAAGTTAGTTAGCTAACTTAGCTCGTTAGCTAACTGTGCAGTCATTCCAGGCAGGCGGGATTCAAGGTGACACGTACCGGCTGTAACAACATAGTTCCCCAAGACAGACGCTGTACGCTTTTCTGACTTGTGTGGATATAACCATAGATCACCGAATTTAAATCTACTTTAATGTCAAGAGAAATTGCTCGCTGACGTATCGCAGCCTCGTAGGGCGACGAGATGATGGTAACGTCGGTGATGGAGGAACCGAAGCTAGCAGCCGGGACCAAAAAAGTGGACGGACCGGAACAGGAAGTAAGCAAATGTGTTCGAGCCAGAAGTGGACACAGCAAACAAAACTGCCAAAGGTGAGAACGCTTTGCTTCAAAGTTGAAGAAATTTGCAATAGTCACAAAATCTCTTTTTAAGTTATGTTGGTGTAACAACTTAAAACAATGGGACAGTGTTTGAGAAGTTGCCCGTACTAGTTAACGCTAACTGTATGTGCGTAGCGTTAGCCTCGGCTAACAGTTTGTTTTTATCAGCTCGTCTTGTCTTCATAATGTTCTGTGGGCTTTTTTAACATGGTAGGATGCTACAGTGAACTACACGGACCGGAGAGACTGGGGCTGCGTTGCAGTCAAAACTAAGGTTTCGAGAATGAATGTTTCTGCCTCTTGGATGTCCGGATGAAATACATGTGCTTCAAGACATAACTAAGGATACCACAAACATTTGCACCATGAATCCAAACAGTCTGTTCGGGAGTTCGCATGGAGGAGCTTTCCAAGCTCCGAGCAACACCAATAAGGCAGGTATGTTCCAGTCTTTTGGGCAGCAGAACCCCAGCAGCCAGCCACAAACTATGGGCTTTTTTCAGCCAGCAGCATTTGGACAGTCCTCTATCTTAAATCAGCCATCGCCCCTTGGAAACACCATGTTTGGACAGGCACCTGCTTTTGGGCAGAGCTCTGTATTTGGGCAGTCATCCACACAGTCCTCCACCCTGCCTACAATGAACCAGGCTCCGGCTTTTGGCCAGCCGACAGTTGGACAGACGAGCTCAGGCTTTGGTAGCAGCGCCCCGCCAGCGTTTGGACAGACCAGTGGACCAAACCAGAGTTCAGTTTTTGGACAGACACCTATGTTTGGGCAGCCCTCTGCGTTTGGCCAGCCTTCAGGATTTAGCCAGCAGACCCCAGGATTCGGCCTCCCCACTGGAATCTCCCAGACCGCTTCAGGCTCCACCACAACCCCAGCACCCCCTCAGTCGATGGGCTTTGGACAGCCACTCTTCGGACAGCCGCTGTCCACCAGCGTCACCTCCAGCACATTCGGCACAGCTCAGAGTGTGACCCAGAGCAGAGGCTTTGGAACATCCGAATTCAGTTTCAAGCCCTCCAACGAGGTCCTGTTTAAGCCCATCTTCAGTGCCAGCCCCGAGCCAGCTAACCCTCAAGCTAGCTCAGTGTCCGGTCAGCCTTTTGGCAGCATTGTCCCCCAGACAAGCTCCAGCACCATGGAGAGCAGCAGCAGCACCACCACCACCGGTTTCTCTGTCTTGACTGGACCTAAGACCAAGCAGCTGGGCTTCAGCTTCTCTCAGCCTGCCGCCGCCCCCTCCATCTCTGCCCAAAACAACCCACTAACCACCGGCAACAGCAGCGGCTCCACCACCACTCCACTGCAGTTCACCTTCTCCCAGCCAGCCGCCCCCTCCAGCTCCAACACTAAGGCAGCCACCACCGAGCCCACCACCCCGTCGTCTTTCAGCTTCTCAGCCAAAGTCCTCCAGCCCCAAACAGTGCCCCTATTTGAAGGAGCCAGTTTTGGTCAGACGCCAGCATTCGGTGACCCCAAAGCTAAAGCGGAGACTAGTACAGAGGAGAAAGGCATCGGCCAGGAGGGCACAGGGGACACAAATATCTTTGCGCGACTGGGCAAAGGCACCAAGCGTAAGGACGACCCTGTGGCCCCTGGTGCTGGCTCAGAGAAGCCTGTCAAGGAGGAAGACGTGCCGGCTGGAGGAGACGCGCCAAGGAACCCGCCGAAGAGGCCACTGCTGCGGCTCCGCGGCCCAGTGGGAGCCCTGTTTGGTAGGGCGATGAGTGGACTGATGAAGAGCACAGCCAACCCGGTGAGGCGAGAGGCTGCGAAGGAGAGTCAGCAGCAGGCGTCAGAGTGGGGGGAGACGGAGAGGGAAGACAGCCAAGCTCAGGGCGACCACCAGGCTGCCACCCCGCCCAGGGCGCAGGCCCCCACCAGGGAGGTGCTGGAAAAGGCTGAGGAGTCAGGTGAGTCATGTTACACTATCCTGCTCTTCCCAGTCAGCTCCAAATTATATTTTGGTTTGGTTTTGAGACCAACTAGTTGAAAAATTGACTAGTAGTCAAACCTTGAATCACGCAGACTACGCCTTGCATTAATGTGTTTGTAATTTTCTGAAATCCATTTGGACCAGGTAAAGCCAAATGTAAACCTGAATGATTGTGCAGATTGGGGAGCTGTTTTCCATGACATTGTTTGCCTGAATAGATCCAACCTCTTGATAAATTCACTCTTGACTGTTCTCTTCCAGTGTATCAGTGATTTGACTTTGAATGATTAATAACCAAATCTCCTCAATTAAATGTATTTAATGACCCCACGTTGTTAAAGTGGTGACTCTTTGCTGCAGGTCCTGCACACCAAATGAGAAATCGTCGTATTTAATCATGAGTATTTTTGAAGGCAAATGACTTCCCAAACCATACAATTATTTAATGTGGTTAAGGATTTGTTATGCTAGTTGTTTTTCCTTTTTCTGAATGTTTTTCCAAAAGACACCCTGATACTAACTTGATGCAATATCTAGCCTGTGCATGGCAATGCAATGTTTCATCTAATCTGCCTACTAAACTTGTCAGTAATTATCCAATTATCATTGTCATTTATCTGCTCTTTTTAAACTGCTATGCCTACATTAGTTTTGTTTACTACTGAATATTTCCACTTTTTGTTGGCAAGTCAGAAACCCATCACCCTGCTGATTTGGAAGAGAAAATTAGACCATTAGAATGTACTCATGCTCTAGTCTACCCATTACTCATCGTCCTTCACCAGATTCAGCCAAAGTCCCTGAACCAGAGCCTGAAACCCCGAGCCCCTCCAGGCGCAGCCTGCGCAGGGAGAGTTCCGACAGCCTCGGCGGTCTGTCTCCGAGCGACTGCACCGTCATCCAGTGTAAGAACATTCCCCCGGCCCTCAACAAGAAGGAGGTGATCGAGAAGCACTTTGGTCGTTTTGGCAAAGTCCGCAGGGTTTTCTGCCGGCCCGGCAAGAACCTGGCCATAGTGCACTTCGACGATCATGTGAGTAGAGCTGACGCTACTTTTTCAGAACCATCACATTCAATGAATCAGTGATACTCCTTTTTATTTCATACAGTAATATCCCAAATATGATGAGGGGAGTATGTGGTTTAGCTTCTGTGTATGTCGTTCTTATGTACAGTTTTTTTTTTTTGGAAAGCTTTTCATACTTTACCTCTCACTGTTAACCGTTGTCTCTTTCAGGCATCCGCCACAAAGGCGAAGAAGAAAGGCAAAGTCCTGCACAGACATGAACTCCTCCTCTTTTGGCAGAAGAAGAAGCAGAGTAAATATGACTGCTACATCACATTGATATTAAATCTGAAGCAATATTGAAATAGTTACCAGTGTTACTTATTGTTACTGAAGTAGCTTAGAAGCTGGCTAGTCTGAATTAAGTTTGACTTTTAGCTTTCCTGTCTGTTGTCATTTTTATGCTTTCTAAAAGAGGGAGGGCAGTTTCCTCTCCTCCTTTCATGGGAGTTACTGAAAGTGCTGCAGCAAACAATTAGACTTCTCAGCCTCCAGGAATTATTAGTTATTATGATTATTTATATTTAAGAGCCTCTCTAGTACGACCAACTAATGTCTTGATGGCACTGTTTAGAGGGTTAGAACTACATGCAATAGTAATCTGAAAAGAGGGCTTTTGTCTCTGTTATATATTGATGTATGGAGTCCTGAGCACACCCATTGGATAGTGGTTTCACTTCCCAGCATCCCACTCTTCAGACTGATCCTCTGTGTTGATTCTGTGTTGCTGTGCTTCATCAGGTCCGGGGGGGAAAGGAAGGAGACCTGCAGCAGGAGAGGAGGAGGCAGAGGCAGAAAGCCAGGAAACTGAAATGAAGGCAGCCTCCTCCCCAGTCAGAAGACCTGCGCTCAGAGCTCCTGCTCTCACTCGCAGGTAACCCCACACCATAACCCACACACCATACACCACACTATGTTTAATGATTGGGTTTTAGATTTGACTTAATGCTCTCATCTAATTGTCCTGCATCACTGGACAACTTAAAAAATAATTGATCAGTTGCTGTAGCACTGTAATTTCAGTCTGTTTTTTATCTTTTACAACATGCTGTGTTTCATGGTTACTGCGGTTTAAATTTGACTAAATTCTAAAATTCTATATTACATCAGTGTTTGGTTTAGTTGTCACATACTGTCAGTCTGTTTATCAACAGCTTAGCTAATCAATCTGAGAGTGAAAGAGAGTTTTATGTTCCTGACCGCATCCTTGAATTACAGTTTGGACCTTTAAAATCTATGTTTGATGTGTTACCTCATGTCAACAAAACAACCTAAACTGTCTCTCTGTTTGTTTCCTGTCATGTCTCTGTCAGCTCTCCGGTGAAGAAGCCGTCCATGGCGAAGTCCATCCAGTTTGACAGTGAACCCCAGCAGGAGAGCGGCGCTGAGACCCAGAGCTCAGAGCGCCCGGTCCCCTCCTCCCTCCTCCACCTCATCGGTCAGGTGGCCGAGAACGCTGAGGAGAAGTACCGCCTCCTGGAGCAGAAAGACAAGGTCCTGCGGCAAGGTGAGGCGGCTATTCAGGCCAACTTACTGTAGTTCAGCGGTTCCCAAACTTTTTAGGCGACGCACCCCCTTCTACATCCCGACCGGGTTGTTGCACCCCCAATCCCCCGCACCTTAAAAAAAAAAAACGCAACATATCCTATTTATAGCTGCATTAAAGGCATCAAATTTAATCATGCACAAATAATCAGAACACACGTAACAAAATATTCAAGAGATCACAACAATGCGCTCTCACATTCAAATGAAACTGAAACTGCAACAAAGTTTCAATAAATTGCAACAAAGTTACGTACAAGCGTCACTTTTAAAGAGCAAAGAGGATGGGTGAGGGCGAGGACACACGCACAGGCTCAGAGGCAGATAGGCCCATCATGAGAGAAGATTGGGGAAAATGCTGTCATATTTTCAGCCGCATTAAAGAAAAATTGCATCAAGTTTAAATTACAATTAACATAATTGGTGGGGGGGTCAGAAAAAAATAGTAATTTAAAACAAATTTCCTGCATTTCTACACCACCTAACCTCTTGGATTAAGTCAAGAAACAGCAACCCTGTATAATGTTAACCAAAAATGTAAAATTATGTTATATTACTAGATTTCAGCATTGAGGTACTTACATTCATGATCTTGCATAGGCATACTAACCTAAAAATCTATTATTGGGAATCGCGAGAAAGTTTCAGAGCGACAGAGACACAGAGCGTCCCCGTAACCATAGCAACTCACTCTCACTCCAGCCTGCGTGCGCACGGCGCGAGAGGAGAGGGAGAGACGCAGAAGAGCCGCTGACTGAGATTACTCTGAGCAGCATACATGGGAATAAATTACAATATAATAGATATGTGTATATTTCTCACTATTCAGGTGGTCTGAATAACTCTCTGCTGCACGGTGCTGCTTTGTCTTCGCGCCGCAACGTTTATGAATTTGTTTTTCACTGCGTGAGAAAATGGACTTGTGGCATGAGAGCGAGTGATAAATGTCAATTGCGTGAGTCTCACGGTCAATCCGTGAGAGTTGGCAGCCCCGTGAACTCGCTTAACATTATTATGTATGAAACTGCCAATCAGATTTATTTACTTATTAATCGAAGGTGCCGGAACGCCGTTCCGGATCGTTCCGGCCCACTTTAACCCCTGCAATTAACCATACATAACATAGCGGTTACGGAAATTAGAACACCAGTAATTTGGTGTAATTATTACACCATTACACCACCATTACATTTTTCCTCTCGCGCACCCCCTAGAGGCAGCTCGCGCGCACCACACTTTGGGAATCCCTGCTGTAGTTAGTTAGTATGAACTCACTTCAAGGTGGACTATTTACTGTGTGGCCTTAAAATATCTGAAAGATTCCAACTCGCATATATTGGCTCAGGTCGGCCCAAGCGGACGGACCTGGACCTGTCCAAGGTGTTTGTGGGGACGTGTCCTGACATGTGTCCAGAGAAGGAGAGGTACATGAGGGAAACACGCAACCAGCTCAGCGCCTTCGAGGTCGTCCCAGACACTGAGATGGTAAACGTCCCGACTGCTTCTGTTAGCGTCCACAGTGAAGAATAAAGCATAGCCAAATGCTTCTGTTCGTGTCCACATTGAAGAAAAAAGCTTAGACAATATTTTTTTTTCAACTGAGACAGTACTGTCAAATTTTTTATATCATGTCTTTGGTATGTTTGGCTTTCTTTTACAGACCAATTTATTTAATTTGGTGAGTGCTTAGCACTCGTGCTTAGCACTCGCCAAACTTAAGTCAGATTTGATGCATGTGCAAGGTATATTGAACATATATAGCTTAAAGGATAATGACAATTAATGTATCTGCAAGCAGATGCATTTCTTGTCCCTTTTTAAATTTTATTTATTTTATTTTTTGAGAACTTCCAAACTTTTTTCCAACGTAATTGTCTTCCCTCCTGTCCCCGGCCAGGTGGATCACAAGGCAGCCATCAAGGAGTACAGTCGCTCCTCAGCCGACCAGGAGGAGCCCCTGCCCCACGAGTTGCGCCCCCTACCTGTGCTCAGCATGACCATGGACTACCTGGTGACCCAGATCATGGACCAGGGCCACGACAACTACCGGGACTGGTACGACTTCGTCTGGAACAGGACCCGTGGCATCCGGAAGGTCAGGCTCGCTTCAAATCAGGGCTTCATACAATTTTTTTTATCTGAGTTGAATTCACTAGTTGTCTAGTTGTATGAACTGGGTAATCATATTGTCATATTAGGGGGTGGGGGGGATTTTTGGCTTTCAAAACTCACTTTCTAGCCCATACTCTGTTTTGGAACAAAAACTCTATTGAAATTTAAACACACTCCTGGTCTCAAACGATAAAGCAGTATTATTATTGCAGTATTTTACATGGCGATATATGACCTCTTCTAGCTAGCTTACTCGTCTCTATTATGAAAATGTGATTTAATTGTCTAGGAGGAGATAACATCTATTGATGTTGCAATTTGTCGATAGAGGTTGATAAAGATCATAGATTGCTTAATGCCTCTTTAACTTGGTTCGCCACAAACAAGAATTAAGTTAAGAGATTTCATGTGATACAAATACTCAACTATCTGTAACTGTTTGGTTGTAGTTTGGGGAAATTACCATACCCAGGGTTCATGGACTTGACACTAACTAATCTCATGTATGCACTCTATTCAGGGGTTTTCTATTCACAGTTCTGTTCAAAGTTTTCAAACGCCCTGTGGTCTGTTTTCTCCTCTGTCCTCCCTGCAGGACATCACCCAGCAGCACCTGTGCTGCCCGCAGACGGTGTCCCTGATTGAGAAGTGCACGCGCTTCCACGTGCACTGCGCCCACCACCTCTGCGAGGAGCCAATGATGTCGTTCGACGCCAAGATCAACAATGAGAACATGACAAAGTGCCTGCAGAGTCTCAAAGAGATGTACCAGGACTTGGCCACACGCCAGATCTACTGCCCCCAGGAAGCGGAGTTTCGCCAGTACAACGTGCTGCTGAAGCTCGACGACAGCGACGTCCTGCGGTCAGTTCCTGAGTAAACATACAGATACACAGATACTATTTATACTATTAATACTCGCACACTCACTCAGTCAGTCCTTTAATCAAGATATTCAGCCGCCATTCCATCAGTCTCTCTCTCTCCACGGGGGGAAATTGTGGTATCATCACTAGGGCTGCAACTTACAATTATTTTGATTATCTATTAACTAATTACTATTAACTAATCGTTTCAGCACTAGTCATTACCTGTGCAGTGAAATAAAACTTAGTGAATAGCAATGATTCAAATATATATAAAGAAGCAAAGAAGATATGTAAAATTGACTAATTCATAAAAACTCTGGTGCAGACGGACGCTGTATTTTTGAAACGTGTGGTGAAAATTCACAGTAAGGCCTTGTCTTGTTTTGGGTTTTTTTAACTAGGCTTGTCAGAGTTTTCCACATGTCCTTGAAAACCTGGAAATTTAAAGGCTAGCTTTCCAGTCATGGAATAAAGTGAGATAATGATTAAAATGTTGAAAACTTTGATGGTCCTAGATTTTTGCTTTTTGAAAATTATTTTCTAAAAGGACTGGAAATCTTGCATATTCAGCTGGGACATTAAAGTTCACTTTGAGATCAGGTTTGTTTGGCTTGTTTGATATTCTGCAGCTCGTTTCATTTGTTGGATAAATATTTCCTCTCACCTCATGTCCGTGCAGTGAGGTGCAGCAGTTCCGTGACGAGGTGCGTAACTCCCCGGAGGTGAAGTTCGCGGTGCAGGCGTTTGCTGCGGTCAGCAGCAACAACTTTGTGCGCTTCTTCAAGCTGGTGAAAGGAGCCTCCTACCTGGCCAGCTGCCTCCTTCACAGATACTTCAACCAGGTCAGAAACTGTATTCCTTCCTTTATGACTTTAAGACTGAGAAAACTATTAACTTTTTCCTTCTTTTGAACTGTTAAAAATATAATGAACGAGAGAATGCCAGAGAAGGACAGAAAGAAGGAAAACATTACTTTTTAAAAGTTTTATACACTGAATGTACAAAATGTTATAATTTTCATGAAGTATACTAATGAGGTAAATTCAGGTAAAAGCCATTATCCCTTATTGATTTCCCTTATTAAATCTATACCAATCACAAAGGAGGAGATGTAGGTAAAGAGAAGCAGGTGAGTTAGAGAAGCTACAGATTCACAGGAAAGACGTGCCTACCTCTGCATGATTACATAGACCTGCAGTAGGTCCATGCATACAGACACACTAATGCATACATGTGTAAAAAATGTATTTTCTAATACTATTCCGTGTGTGTGTGTGTGTAGGTCAGAGCCAAGGCCTTGAGGACGCTGAACATCGCCCACACCATTGGCTCCCAGAGGTCGACCGCGTTTCCAGTGGAGGACATGGTGCGGATGCTCATGTTCCGCAGTGCTGCCGAGGCAACGGACTTCATCCAGCAGTACGGCCTCAACATCAGCGATGGGTAAGTTTCTACTGGTGGTCTGCTACCAACACACACACACTGCTACAAACACACAGTATCTGGATAAGAAAACAACCCCTACTCAAGGATTTCAGGGACAATAACAGTGAATTTGATGATACCACAAAAATATATGAAAAATCAAAAATAGGTAGTTGTTTTTGTTATTGTTTTCCCAGTTAAAGTTGTAGTCAATCTCTGGAGTTACAAGAAAAATATTGAATGACTTACACACATTGTGGAGTGCTTTTAGCTGACTTCTACCCCTTGTTGTGACCTTTAAAGGGGCATTAATTAATCTAAACAATAAAGTCATCCCAGTCAAGAGATTGGGAGTGTCTCAGAAGTCTCAGCACCTGGTGAAGTAATCATTGAGTCATTGATAATGATCAACAACCCTCTCAACCCCCTGCAAATATGCTTTATATCATTTTGTGTAATGGGACGGTAGATAACTTACTTATGGCCAATTTAAACTCTGTTCACAGCATGGTGGAGCTGAGCCGGACATCCTATCAGGAGCCGGAGCTGTCTCTGTCCCAGAAGAGATCGGAGGCCATTCTGGCGAAGAAAATGGTGTTGATTGGAGAGGTGGTGCATGGAGGATCGCTCCCCAGCCCTCCCCAACACACCCCCGTCTGCAGCTTTGACTCCCAGAACAAGTACCGTGGAGAAGGGCCAGAGCCCGCTGCAAGCCTCTTTAAAGGCATAGGTACAGGCTCTGATTTACTGATTCACTGGCAAATATATTTAACGCTTTACATGCATAAGCTCCGTTAAGAGTAGCAGTAGCAGTCTAGAAAATTATGGAAAATGAATTTGATAATTTCCAAGACTTGAAGTTGAAGGGAAATTTCACATAAAAGTCTAGAAAAGTATGGAAAATATAGTTTTGCAGTCCTGATACACCTGACCACACATTTTATGTTACATTTTAGACCCACTATCAACTCGCATACTTCACCTATATAGTGAAATGCATACATAAGCTTCAGTAGCAACCACAATCTTCAAATCCAGTCTAAAAGTAAAGGTCTGGAAAAGTATGAAATTTTGATAAGAAAAATATGTAGGAACCTAGGAACTGGAAAATGTATTGTTGCACAAGGTAATAGCTCTGTTTAGACTTGCAGTAGTTGCTAGTCACTGAGCCATAAAGCAAATAATAAATCTAATAATAATTTTGCTGTTGTGTGAAAACCTCTTGGTGTTTTTTATCTTCAGTAGAAGAATTACATGGCTTTCTAGAGGTCGAGAAAATTCTGTGACCTTTGGGATTTCTAAACTCCTTCAAAACACATTGGATGAACTTAAAAATGCATGGGGGTCAGTCTATACAAAAAAGGTCTTTTTCTTGGTTCCTGGAAAGTTGACATTTGGGAGATACAAGGTTTTCACCCGACAGCGATGATTTATAATAAAAGCAAAGGCAAATAAACTGTTGTCACCAACTATGCTTTCAGGTTTATCAAAGACATAAACATTTAAACCATGATTTTCTTCTCTTGGACTATGTGACTGTTATCAAATCAATTGTGTGCCAATATTTCCCTCTATGCCTGTATGAACTCTACTTTTCTTCATCGTCTCAGCTTTTACACCAAAGCTGGAGGTCAAGGCTCCACCAGAGGTTGAGTCGCGGCCGCAGATCAAGCCGGCCAAGCTGCTGGCGGAGCCCCGGCTGTTCGGCGAGCTTCAGCCCGGCCCGGAGCCCGTCAAACCAGCGGCTGTAGACGAGACGGGAGAGCCCAGTGAATCCTCCGCCCTCCCAGCAGACCCACAGCAGCTATTCCAGCCCATCGTCCAGCCGCAGCCCGTCAAACCCCCGTCACCCCCACCCAAACCTCAGCCTGTGTACAGCGATGAGGTAAGGGTCTTATTAGAAAGCCCTACTCTTGCTCTTAGTGGAAAAAAAAAATGTTCCCCACGGTATCATAATCCCCTGTCCTGTACTTATTTGAATCCTTTTCCTAGCACTTCTCTCTTACATGATCATTCTCTGGTCACAGAAAGATTGTCAGGGCATTATGGCTCTGATCCTTGCTTTCCTTCCCACTGAGCAATTTTACGTTGATTAAAAGATGTCTAAGCTAAAATTAGGCTACATAAAGCTTTGGTGATCTAGGAATATAAGCTTATTCTACTCTTGCAGTCACAAGTTGCTCTGGATAAGAGCTAAATTCTTGAAATTGAAAAAAGTATTGCTTTCTTCAGCAAGATTTAAAACATGACATTTCAGCCTTCGAAGGCCAACTACAATATTATGTTAATTAATTTTGAGCCTGAGATGAAAATAAAATAATGGGCAAAATACCAAAAAACACAAAAGAGGTGAGTCTTTATATCCCTAGTTACTGGTGACTGGTGTGTTGTGTCTGTTCTCTCCTGCAGGATATTCTGGCTGAGCTGGAGAGTGTGGTGGGAGAGGTGGTTGAAGCAGCAGTGAGCGAGGTAGCCAATGATGGAGCCAGCTACGCTACAGTAGCTCTTGCGTAAGTTGAAATAATATGATACTTTTTTGATCCTGTATGGAGGGGGGGGGTATCCGGAGTAGGGAGTGTCTTTGCAGGTTGTAACAGCAGTTAGTTTGGCGCTCACAAGTTTGTTTTGGAACTGAACTTGTGGAAGGCACAAAGTCATCTGACAGTTTTTTCACGAAGTCAAAACATGATCAGGACTTGTGAACTGACCCAGCAGAGCATATTCGGAAACCTTATACTCAGTGGTACAGGGGGGCGTGGTTGATAGCTGTTGAAGCTTTATCTGTTTTCAGGTGGGAAAACAGATGAAGCTTTTTCTAAGGAAAAATGCCTTTTCAGTACAATCACAGAGCAGATTCTTTACACACCATAATAATGCACTTGAGATTCACCATGAAGTTTGACATCCAGAGAGAAACTCATGGGTGTATCGCATGCAATTCTGTCCTTTTTGACATTTGTAAACTCCAAAAGTCTTTTATCTTGCATTCCTTTAGACCCCCCCCCCCCTGTTGGAACAAACCAACACCATTGGGGGAAATTTTGGTAATCCTGTTTGGGGAAAGAATGCTTTTAGCAAGGTAGTTCATCTACAAGAATGGCATCTTTATGTCCTGATAGGAATACTAATTGTGGGGTCTGGTCACAGCATCCATGAAGCTGCAGATCAGGAATGTGGATGGGGGAAAATGGAATCCCAGTAAGGCCATTATACCACACTTAGCATTGCGGCAGAGGAAAAGTGGCCCCAAGGCGGTTCTTTATTTTTAAAATGAGTAACACTTATGGTCCTGTTTGTTTGTGGTTTTGCAGGGAGAGCAGTGTGCAAGTGGAGTCGCTGGTGAGCGAGCTTTTGGGACAGATGCTGCAGGAGATTTCCTCCACCGAGATCCAACTGGAACAGGAGCGCGTCGCTGAGGAGAAACGCAAGCTTGAAGAAGCCAGGTTGGACCTCTGACACTTAATCTCCATCTAAACCCTAGTCTGATGATCATTGCACAATGTATTTTAGTACTGCCTTCAGCCTGAAAACAATTAGAAAAACCAAAACACCCAACTTTCACCCTGACTTTGACACAAAGTAATCTTGTGAAGCTCATGTCTAGGCTATCTTTTTTTGTATCTTATTTGTATTTAGTTTCTATGTTTTGTAGAGGTGAGACAAGGGTTTTTTGGGGGTTTTTTTTTTTTTGGTTAAACATAGCACCAAAGTATTACCTAAGCATCCGATTCGGATTGTGACACTCAGACTAAGGCTGTATATTTAATTGTGTACATTGTGTATCGCAATTTTAGTTTCCACAATTAACAATGGTAGAATTTGCCTATATCGAAACATTTCACCTGATTTCATTTCACTTAGAACACCAGCTTTGCTTTAAAACAGTCATGATGCTGATTTAAGATGCAAAAAGTGTAGTGGAGTAATTTAATTCCCAAATTCTTAATAATTGTGATCAATTATCGTGATCACAATACCTTGCAAAATAATCAGGATTATCATTTTAGCCCTAATCTTGCAGCTCATCCACATCTCTTTCCCTCTCTCTCTCTCTGTCTGCTGTCCCGTGTCTGTCTGGACGGCAGGAGGAAGCAGGAGCGTGAAGCCTTCCTGACCCAGTTCAGCTTCTCTCTCTGCGCAGAAATCATCCAGGAAGTGCTAGGCGAGAGCATCCAGGAGACCGCCGCCTCTGAGATCCAGTAAGACACAGAAACTCAACCAACCAAGCCAAAATCATCCCCGCGTTCTGGTCTAGTCTGATGACGATGGCCTATTTTTGATTTTTCACAGCCTGTGTTATCATTACACAGTGGCAATACGAGCACTAACAGCAGCATTGAGACCAATAATGAATAACAATAGTGACAGTTATATTACTGTAACACTTTTCAAAATTTCAAGAAACAAATGTAACAAACAAGATGTAAAAGTTAATGCATAATAGCAACAACACTTCTACTACTATTACTGATCATGATAATCAAAAGTAAGAATAAGAGAAGAATAACAGAGGGGTATTATAAACTATCATAAAATGTCAGTACTCATTGCACATTATAAAGCTTTGTTATAATACCTTACAATGTAAAGTGAAAGTTTACATTTAAATTTACTTTCACTGCTGCTTATAATGTCTTACAATGGCACACTAGCTGTTCTGTATAAATCTATTTTGAGAAAACGAATTCCACCGAATTTGAATGTTTTAAATGTTTTGTTTTTTTTACGCCTAACCTTGTCAGGGAGGCAGTGAATGAGAAAGCAGAGCGTGTGGCTCGATGCACAGAGCAGGTCTGCACCAGTCTGGTTAAGGAGACCTTGGACGGAGAGATCGCCCTATTGGTTGATGAAATCCTGGAGGTGGAGCTGCAGCGCATCCACAAGTACATCAAAAGGTAGACAATTATTATTTTGAAATACTGTTGGGTTGTTTAGCTTACTTAGGTGCTACATCACTTTTCTGTGATGGACAGTTTACCTGACATGACTTACCCTGATGCAGCAAACCCCACCTATCTGGTTCTCCAAGCAGGTTAAAACAAATCTAAAGAATTATTTGTAGCTACAATTTGATTCAGGTATTTAGGTAGATATTTTTAGACTAAAGTCGCTGATAGATATTTTCTGACAACGCTGAAAATCTTTGAATTTGATCTTTTTCATGCCAAAAAATTACATGTAGTCAGTGTTCAGAGTGAGCCACCATACCCATTCAATGGTAGGTGAAACAAAAAAAACATAATTGAACAATTAGTTGAATCAATACAATATGCAAAGAAAATAAAATTTAATCGCAGGGTTTACAGACTGTTTTTATGTTGCTGTCAGGGAGGAACTTCTTCTATTTGACGGCAATGACTGGCCGATATCCGTTATTTAATGAAAGACCAATATTGGCCCGATATATTGGCAAACCCTCCTTTCTTCCTCTCCTCTCCTCTCCCCTCCCCTTCCCCATCAGGTGGCGTGACGTGGTGGCGGTGCGTCGGCAGCTGAAGAGACAGATGAGAGGTTTCCCTGCAGCTCCCTGCTGTGTGGATCCTCGTTTCAAACTGAAGGCTCTGGCCCCCAGCGCCCCCCCACAGCCCTCCATGGCAGACCTGGCCCGCGGCCTGGTCAGCCTGGGCAACGCCGGCACCCTGGCCCTCTCCAGCACCAGGTATGTCCGGCTCTAGTCTGGTTGTCAGCAAGCTGCTTCTCTCCAAGTGATTATTACTGATAATGATACTAATGCTGCTTTGTCTTTGGACACTATCTGATGGGTTGAATGCAAACACACATCGCTGTGTTTTTTATTGTAACATTATATTTAACTTTAAATTATGTACTGTATGGTGACTCGATTTCTGGTTAGATGTTTGAAGCATAATACCTTTGTCTAAATGACAATGAAATGTAGTAATTTACACCCTGGAGAAATAAAAAAAACAGATTGTGTGTTCATTATATAATTTGTAGAATGGCAGTTAAATACCTTTTATTTGAATGCCTCATGTTGTAACATTTATTTTTCTCGCAGCTCTTACGTATTATATCATGTTTTATATCTTCTTCAGGTTGCTGAAAATGAGACGAGAAGCGATCCACCAGATGAGAGTCCATTACTACTATCAGCGACTGCTGGAGTAAGTAATCAGTCGATCCAGTATCTCTGTTGTGTCGATGTTCCGTCTCGCCGAGCAGCATTTTGATCTTTTTTTGTTATTGCTCTCAGTGAGTCGGTGTGGGCGCCGTTGGACTTGCCGGCGTTGGTGATGGAAAATGTCCCCAACCCACCTGACAGAATCTTCTGGAAGGCCGCCCTCCTCTTACCCAGCGACCACGAGAGTGTCGCCAGCCTGGCAGACAGGTAAGCAGCTTTTCAATATGACGGAAGTTCAAGGACCAACCAGTTGTGACAAGTGGGTCTTTTATTACCTTAAACAAATTTGACTTAATTCCCGATCAGACTCTGGTGAAAGAAAGAGATACAGTGAGTAAGAGACTTTAAAACAATAATCTACTCTAATTAAATTAATTAGAAACAATTAATATTTACAAGGTTATGTAAACTATCTGCCATTTTCCTAACATGTAAGCAAATATAATTGTAGGAGTCGATAGCTGGCAGCCCATACTTGTGCTCATATTCATATTTTGATCAGAAATGCAAGAGTGTAGAACTGCGTATAAAACAAAAAGAGGAAATTTCATAGAACTGTCCCAGTGCTTTAGCCACTGGCTGCCTGTAGGACCCTCAAGTCCAGTCTTGCTCGGACCTCAGGTGCAGTGGCTGAGTGTGTCCTCTCCTGTCTGCTGTCTTCAGGGTTCTGTCAGACTGGCTGGAGGTGAAGCTCGGTGGTGGCGAGGGGTCGGAGGTCAGGGAGCAGCAGCCAGAAGGCACACTGCAGACACTCTGCGTCGCCAACACGCTCCAGGAGAACGGACAACGCACTCACAAAGTCCACATCAGCGTCAAGGTTGGACCAGTTAATATGGATGATTGTGGTCTCAAGGATAGAAAAGAGATGGGAAATGGAATGTTCTGGAGATACAAGATGTGTTCGACAGCTCATACCCAGGGTCATCTAGGGTTTGAAAGTAGATGTCACTTTGTCATTTGTAGAAACGTAAAATATGAGTTCAATTTTTAAGTAATGCCTGAAGCTGAGTTTTTATGGATGTTTTGTATCGATATAAATATATTAAAGGGGCATTAAGTAATCTATGACAGGTCTCTGGCACAGCTTACGGTAGCCTGTAGTTTAAATAAAGTCACATTTGGATGTCTTGAAATGTCAAACATGGGGAGTTTTTGTTCCAAAACAGAGTATGGATCAGAAAGTGAGATTTGTAAGCACCTGGTAAAGTTATTGTTGAGTTATTGACATTGATCAAAACTTTATCAAACCCCTGCAGATGAGTCACGGTCATTTTATGCTATTGGATAGTTAAAAATTTACTTATTGCACCTTTAATGTGTATTATACAGGGAGGGAAAATGATGGTACATTAGACTGGTTTGTAAATTTTCCGAAGCTATCAACACTACTGTGGCAGGTTGTTTTTGGAGTTGTCTTCCACTATAATGTATTAACCTAGCTGGTAAAACAACTCTCATTACGTGAGAGCTTCTAAATGATTTTTCCTGGGTGGGTGAAAATATTAGTTTCCCCGCCCTGGTGCTGTATAACATGGGGTTTTCTGAACAGTCTCCCCTGGTTGTGTCTCTAAGGCGTCCCGTGGCCCGCTGACTGAAGATGGCCTGTCCAAACTGGAGGAGCGCTGTGAGCTCCAGGGGACAGGAGCCCTCATCATGCTGCTCCCCGCCCTGCCCGCCCCCGAGCCCGGGCAGGAGGAGCAGGACGTACCTCTGCTCTCTGCCCTGCTCCAGCTTAAACAGCTCCAGCAAGCCAGCGCCTGGCACTGTCCGCTGCCTCTGGTCGTTCTGGTGCCAGGGCCTGACGGTGGCGCCAGCGACACACCGAGACTTCAAGAAGGTAGGGTGAGAGGGAGGATGCTTGAGGCGTGATGCTCATTTCACAGAAAAAGGCCCTGATGCAGAATAAGAGTCTGTGTTTGATGGGGCACCAAAACTGGTGTTTGGTGTCATCTTCAAACCAGACTTCAGTACTTGTGTTTTATATCACAGAGGGACACAGATACCGAGAACTGAATACTACCACAATGATACTTGATGATACTGAAATGAACATTATTTCAACAACAAAAACAATTGGTCAAGTGTTTAACATCAAGATTGTCTGCTGATAGATAACACGTTTCCTGATTATATACTGTAAGTCCAAAGTAATAGTAGCTAGCACGAACTTGACCTACTTGGGTTATTCAGAACAGCTATTCTAAGAAGGCATGTCGTGGAAATTGCATTGCATGTCGGGCAGTATTCATGGAAAAGTAATGGAATTTGTAAAAAATGTGTGGATCCTGAACTGCTCCTCTCTTGGTCTCCTGTTCCTCAGCCCTGATGCTGCAGAGGCTGGTCGAGGAGGGCCTGATATCAGAATACATGTTCTTCTACATACCAGAGACCACCAGTGACCTGCAGGGTTCCGAACAGGTACTACACAACACACACGCACACACACACACACACACACACACACACACACACACACACACACAGTCACCACAGCTGACATCTTGGGTCCTTTTTACATCATTTGTGTGACTGGCTGTGTTCAAACAGTGTTGGCTTTAAGTACTTAAGAATCTAGAGTCACTTTGTTGAAACTGTTCCAGTACCATGACTGCATACATTTTAGCATGGATGGCCCCAGTGGGAAACCAACACCTAACACTGGCAATTTTAGTGCCATGCTCCCCACTGAGCTACATGGGGCTGGAGTGTTTTATGCAGTATAATATAAATTGTCAGTCAGTTTTTAAACATTCTGTGAAGTTGTTATGCTCTGTTAACCTTCTCCGACTTCTTTTCCTCCTGTCCTGTTGTGTCTCCAGCTAAACCAGGCCATGCGTTGGCTGCTAGCTCGCGCCCCACCGCACTTCCCTCTTTCCTGCCAGACGCTGGTGCAGCTCGTTGAGGCCGGCTTGAGCCGTGAGTTCAGCACCAGGCTCTGCGCTCACCGCCACGAGCGGGCCGCTGCAGGTCTTCCTTCCCAGGACCCTGCGCCCGTCATCCAGCTATACAACGCTGTGCTGGCCCACCTTGCTGATGTGGTGTCCTCCCAGGGCCTCTCCAGCCTCTCCTGGCCACCGGGGGAGTTCTGCCTGCCCGATATCCGCACCTCGGTGCCTCATCTGGGCTGGAACTCCGCCCAGCACCTGGCCTGGCTGCACAAAGCCATCGTCAGCCTGCAGCTGCCACACTGGGAGCTGCCATCCACCACCGGTCAGTGACTAGTTTTAGTCCCACTTTTTTGTATGCAGAGAGGGAATATCATCTTTATTCTTGTGATCACTTTTTATAGTGTCCTAATATCCGATCCTGATCAAAACCACGCTACACTACAACCTAAATTTATCTGAAAGCAGACATTCACAATGACCAGTCAGTCAAATTGATATATTGACCATAGTATGTGAGGATACAAGAAGTATATTTTTTGTTATTTCTTTCTTGATGCACTAAATTAGGTACTATCACCTGCAAATTGGACTGCACAGGACTGTCATTTTTTTGTTTTATACTTGTTATACATGTTTTATATTTTGCCTAAATTGTTGTGTATTTCATCTGGATATTTCGCTGGTTTGAAAGACCTCCATCAGAGTTTGGATATGAATCATTCTAGTTTCTTGTAACAAAGCCTCTTAAGTTTAAAATAGAAAGAAAGATGGAAACAAGAGGCCATTAATCCTTCTATACTTCCCTCTCCCTCTCTCCTCTTCCTCCATCATCCCTCCCACTCCCTCCAGCCTCGTGGTCCCAGCTTTGCTCCTCCATCTTTGACTACGCTGCTCAGATCCCAGCGTCACGTCGCAATCAGCCCCTCCTCATGTCGCGGCTGGAGAACCTGCTGGAAAGGGTCAGGCTGCAGGGCCAGCGTGGCCGAACCCGCAGAGCCGCTGCGGCTCTGGGCATCTGGGACGATGGGGTAAAGAAAAGTGGTCCGGCCTTCCATCAGATCCCCTGGGACGACGTGCTGGAGCTTTGTATAGACCACAAGCTGAAAGACTGGCAGAATCCTGGACCGCCTGTCTGTGAAGGTGAGGGCATTCTGGGGATTTTTTTTTACTGTACCTCCTGGTGAAGTCTGGCTTGTATTAACAAGCACCACATTTCCAATGGAAGAAATGTCATCAATACATTGCCATCTCTGTGTTTCCATTTGAGATATGAGAGATGGGGAGAGAATAGGATTAGTTCTAAGCACTGGAAACACAGTCAGTGTTGCGAATCATACAGAACGTACAAGATTTCTCATCTTACCTGCATATTGCCCTTCATACCTCCCTGATGACGGATGGGAATTTATCCTTTGTGTCTCCTGTTGTTTCCAGATGCTGTGACGGAGGACGGGGAGATCCTGGTTTACTTCCTCACAGAGTCCCTGAAGGGCTTCCAGCCGCCTGAGGAGTGGACCCAGGCCGTCAGGCAAACACACAGGGAGAAGCAGCAGGAGACAGAGGGGTAAGAGGGTCCAAAGGGCCACAACACAACATAATAAATCATCTTGACTCGTACCTTAAACCTTAAAGCTTCAATATGCAACTTTTTGTAAACTGTTTTGTTAGTCCCGCCCTCCTCCCCCCTCCTCCACAGCACTTCTGCTTTAACACAGCATGTACCCTGAGATAACTGGCATTTGAAAACCTCTCTCCCTTTTCCCAACCTCCCTCCCTGCCTCTGTCTTCCACCCACAGGGCGAGTGGTGGCGGTTGTTCCCTTCCCTCCAGTCTGTCCCTTAGACAGAAGTTGTTCCAGAGCCTGGTGGAGCCTCACGACGCCCCGGTAGCTCCTCTAGACATCACACACACTCCCACACCACCGGAGCTGCTGGCCCACCAAGTCCTCCAGAGCTTAGAGGACGAGAAGGCTCAAAGCCAAAGGTACAGCAACATCACCATTTTTATAAGAGTTCATTACATTTAGGATTGATGTTTATAAAATAAGTCTTGAAGGAGATATACATGAATTTTTTTTAAATCTGTCTCTGTTATCTGTTATGTAATCTGTTATGAAAAAAGGAATAAACTGGTGAAGTCTTTGGTGGCACTCCCTGCTTGCAATATATTTGATTGTTTTCATAACTTTTTCAATATGTAGTCTTTATAACTTAGATTTAGCTCAGTACCGGTGTATAGTTTGTAGAGGTATATACAAATTTCAGAACATTTGTTAATCTTGAAATTGGTAATCTGCTGTCCAAACAAGAGAGAAATTGGTTAATTTGCACAAGAATAGACCGCACAGTGGAATGGAGCTCATCGGACATGCATGATTTCATTTCCATTGCAATTTTTTGCATGGCTAATTTTAATTTTCCAACCAAAGTGAAGACAAATGTATTCTCTTTTAGTCCAAAAAAAAGGTCCATAGTTTGTTTGTGTCATGCCTCACACACCACTGTACTTGTCTACAGGAGTATGGAGCAGCTTCAGCGCTGGCTGGATGCCGACCCTCTGGACTACCTCTCCATGCCGCTCTTCATGCCTTCCTCCACCCTGCTGTCCGTGCCCACAACCATGATGCCAATGCCCATCGCCAAGACTCGAGGTTCCCCTGTTACGCAGGTATGACATCACACCTGAGCTTACTCCATGATTATAAGGCATTAGGTTGTGTTTGTTTTGAAAAAGTCAGTCTGGGTGCTATTTAATGAGAAGGGGACAGATTTTGCCAAGCCTGCCCAGCTGTACAGCTTAAGCTAGTTTGCATCACATATTCTACATTAAAGAGAAGGCACTTGCAGTTAATCGTACTACTGTTGTTCCTCAAACCCATACTATTTTCTTAAATTGCAAGTAAATGCAGTAATGTTGCATTTTTCGATGCCTTACCTTGTAGGAAGCAGAGCCTGATGAGCCATCAGAGAAAGCAGCCTGGCCTAAGACCGCACCTGTGTCCATGACACGGCGACTGAAGGAGCTTGAGCGACAGATTTTGTCCAGCCAAGAGGAGGAACTGGCCTGCAGACTGAAGCTGAGCGGCCTGATGAGCATCGTAGATGACTGAGACACAGTCAATACAAAGTCTTCTGGCAGATGTCTGAACAGCTATGCAAATGTTTGGAGATAAACGATGCCTCCCGCCCACTACGAGAGACTATGGGTGTCTGAAGTTACTTGGATTTCCTTGTTGAGCTGATGTCAGTCCCTGATTGCAACCATGTGTTTTTATTTCTTTTAAGACCTTGCGTTTGTACCTGAGAACAAATTGCAAGCTTTTCCCTCTTGTTTTAGTTTTGTACAGTTTTGTTGATTTTGCGTTTATAAATTTAAAAATGTGTTGCTTGTGTATGTGTGTATATCTAACTTTGTGTTGTTTTTTGGACAAATGTAAGAATGGAGTAGAATTGTGGATATGAGGTTAGGCATCAATTAATGAGATGCTCGGTCATTTTGCAGGTGTTTTTAATATCGAGTAGTTATCATGTGTCCTTAATTCATGTTGCCTAACTTGGGTTATAATTTGTCAAATGAGTTACTTACTACGCAAAGAATGGCTTCAATGTTGTTTGTACCTATCTCTGTTGTGTTCAATTATATTTTTGTCTGAGTGAAACATTGAATAAAGTTGTATTTTTCACTTACACCTGTTTTGTTTTTTCTTCCCTTGAGTCTAGTTGTCATTCAGCAGTTAATTCAACCAGCTGTTTTCCCTCACTTATGAATCATGACGATGAGAAGTGTGAGCACATGTTTATTATTTATCAAAGGAGCGCACTGATTGGCGGGTCACTCAGAAGACCCGCCCATTCCTCCGCCCATCTGGCTTGTGATTGGAGGACCGCGCCTCTGCTCATATCTCTCCATGTGAAAAACTCCTCGGAAGGCACCGTGAAGTGCACTGGGAAAAGTAGTCTGAATTGTATTGAATAACGTGTTTGATTATCGTCTAAACACTACAGTGCCCATACCGAGCACAAAGGGGGCGGAGCCTCTAAAGTAGATGAAATAGAAATGAATTCTTATGGTTCAGCGCAGGATTCAAGTCTGTGAGCCCCAACTATGACTGAGGGAACGTGAGTATTATGTTTTTACCAGATGGTCTTGACTCTAAAACTTTGTTTTAGCATTTCTCACACAACAAAATAGTTTTGCCAAAACGAGGGGGCGTAATTATAAATTGAAAGGTGTGAATGAATGTAAGTAACGTGTATTGACTGCTGAACTAACGTTACTGACATGCGTCCAGTCAGTGTTGGGCTCGTAACTCCACAAAGTAATGCATTTGTTACTTATTTCAAAAGTAATGCAATTACTTTAGTTATTATTCCCTGTGAGCAGTAACTCGTTAGATTATTTGTTACGTTAAAAAGTAATAACGTTACTGTAATGCGTTACCACCCAACACTGCATGTAACTGTAATAGAACCTCCTTGGTAATACTTCAATGAAGTGCTTGCAAATGCTTGATTTTTTTTTTTATCGGTTGAAGCTCAGTACCATAAACTATGAACCCTCAATGTCAGAGGTAGCCTTTGTCCTCACTCGGTATAAGTAAAACAAGTTTTTCCTTGGAAGTTTTTACATTGTGCACTTGTATTTTTCCTTTTATTGTTAATCTGATTTTGTATTTTTATTTTCAATTTTCCCATCAGCAATTTTGTTAGAATATGAACCCCATGTCCCCACTATTTTTTCATGTTCTAAGTAAAAAAAAGATAAATATAAGAACTGAACCTATTTACAACAGTAATAACTATTACATTATTATATACAGTATATTAGTTAGTATAACTTGAGAAATGGAATCACAAGAGGCATCATTCCAATGCTGTAACTCTGGGATGACTAATTCATTCTATCTTAAAGATATATAGTCTTATACAGTCTTGTACCTTCCCCTTTTTTCATATAGACTATATATTTTTCCTGAATCTATATTGTTATACGCTCATGATTCAGCTGGTATCTGGTTAGTTTGGTTCAGAGCTGAAAACTCTTTGCATGAGCATTTTCTGAAATTGGATGGAAAATTTACTTCCAGAACCCGGGTCACAGAAAAATATGCAAGTTTCAGCTGTATTAACGTCCCTCCTCTGTCCCGTCCACCTGTCGCTCTGCCAGGCATCTGCGGAGACGAGGGGGGCCGTACAAGACGGAGCCGGCCTCGGACCTGAGCCGCTGGAGGCTGACTAACGTTGAGGGGAGGCAGACCTGGCACTATGTGGAAGACCAGGACGCCCCAGACAGAGAGCAGAGCATGCTAGAAGCCCATTCACTAGGCCTGGATACGGTGGGCTGTGCATCCTTGTCCATTGTTTAGAATGTGGAAGTTAGCTATATGAACAGAGGGAATTCACTTTTTATGATCACACTCAATCTGGCAAGAAACAAATAATTATACTCCTACAGGTCCTCAAAAAAGGAATAGACTTTATTGTCCTTATATATAATAAACTTTATCTGTAGTGGATCCACAGTTTTCCAATTCAAGCAACACAGTATGCATGGGAAACAACTTTTTCCTTACATAGTGGTCCATTGTTTCTTATTTTACCAGAAGAGAATAGAAGAGAACCTCCGAACAACAGTTGTTTACCAGAGTGGCTGGTAGATACAGCATTTGACCGGTGTGTGGTGTTAATTCCCTGGTGTTAATTCCCTGCTCTTCTCCCCTACAGAACAGGTTCGTGCCTGGCTCTCCAGCCGCCCACACAGCTGTGGATGCGGCGCTGAAGGGGATGCACTTCTACAGTCACCTGCAGGCCGAGGACGGACACTGGGCCGGGGACTACGGCGGGCCTCTCTTCCTGCTCCCAGGTAGGCCAGCTCATCCTCCCTATGTGCTTTTGCTTTCACTTGACACCACAACTCTTATAATTTCACCCATAATTTGAATTGTCTGTGGTTACAAATGCTGGTGAAAAGAGGGGTTGCAGCAGGTACAGTCGTAAGAGAAAGGCGAATGCTGCTGATGACCCCCAGGACCCCAATGTGTTTGTGTGGATGTATGTACAGTATGTTTGCATGTTTGTGTTGTGCTTCCCAGGTCTCCTGATCACGTGCCACGTGGCTAAGATCCCTCTGGCCGAGGCCTGGAAGAAGGAGATGGTGCGGTACCTTCGCTCTGTCCAGCTGCCAGACGGAGGCTGGGGCCTGTAAGTCAACAGCAGAGATTATTTTGCCTTCTTCATATTCAGGGATGTCTTATAACTGATATGCTGATACTTCCAGGTGCATTATTGGTTTTAAAACTTATGAGGGAGTAGAAATTCTAGGTCGCTATAACATGCAAAAACAGTAGATGTACTTTTTGCCTGCTGGAAAGTTTCCCATACTTATAGAAGACTTCTGATATAGACTTCTGACACTTATCAATGTGTCCATATCATGATACAAGCATCTAAAGAGAACAAATAGAGTATCACCAATAACCAGCTTTGAAACCAGAAATGGGATGGCGACTCACTTTGGAACTGGCCAGACTAAAACCTCTGTCTATTTCCACTGCTACAAAAACATGTGGAAATGCAGAGATGATAGGCTTGAGTCACAATCTAAAAACATGCAGTGTCACATGCGGTATTGTGAGTGTGGTTGTTTTGTTTTTGTGCAGACATATTGAAGATAAGTCTACAGTCTTTGGTACGGCCCTGAGCTACACCTCGCTAAGGATCCTGGGAGTGGAACCTGATGATCCAGATATGGTTCGAGCCAGAAACAACCTGCACAGCAAAGGTTGGAAGAAATTAATTGAAATGGTCCCTCAAAGCTTGACATGTTAAAGCTATGTTACACTCTGTATTTATTTGGTTATTGTATACAATTAGTATTGGTTATTGATAATCTTTCCTGTTCTGATGAGCCCCAATAATTCATCCTCCCAACGGACACACAGGACCACCACAACAAAATGGCAAACTCCAAGTAAAAAAAATGACTTCGCTTACTGTTGAATGAAGAAATATTTCCTGAGACTGTAACTAAATATGATCCATGCTCCACTACATTTCTGTGTCTTACTGTAAGTTTTAAGTGTTGTTATTCTGTACTTTGATACTTACAGTAATAACCATGTCATGGATGTTATACTAAAGCTGTCAGTGTGTTGTGTTTTGCACAGGCGGTGCCGTGGGAATTCCATCATGGGGTAAATTCTGGTTGGCCATCTTGAATGTCTACAGCTGGGAAGGAATGAACACACTGCTACCAGAGATGTGGTGAGTTTTCCATCCTGACACCAGAGAACTCACTGTGGTCAGTACTGTTTAGTGTTTTTCCTCACATGTTCTGTTGATGAAGTTTGAGTTTGTGTAGGTGGCGCTCTTTTCTTTGTCTGTTCAGTCATGGTGGCTATCACTGCTCATGCTAACTACTCAGTTCTTCTTCTACTTATTACAAACAAATGTAAAATGCATCACTACTTGTGCGTCAAAAGATTTTTCCTGGGAAAGACCTATCTGACACCTTTTATATTTGCTAGAAAAGCAAATATAAAAGCTTACATGAACTGGATATAGGTTGAATCACTGTTGTGTTATATCAATCAGTAATAGGGAGTACCAAATTAGACATTTCTTAAAGGAAAAGGCTGGTGTTTTTTAATGCATTGCTTATCGTCAACAAATCCGATGAAAATAACAAAATCAACAATGCGTTTGCTCTACTCCCGTTACTTTCTGACTTCCCACGTACCATTTTTAGCTGTCAACCCAGAAGTCATTGGCTCCAATTGTAAGCAAAAAACCTTGAAATACAGCTCACAAAGACATAGTTTCAATTTTAAAAATCGCTAACTGTTACCACGAAAAGTCAGGTTGTTGTAGTTATTACAAAATCAAATTCAAATGGGAACAAATTCTTCATTACGCCGGGGACTATTTTCGGTGCTACGGAACTACTTTCCTTTCATTGCTGATTTTATTGTTTTCATAGGATTTGTTGACGGTAAGCAATGCATTAAAAAACACCAGCATTATCCTTTAATATGAAAATGTGACAAACGTTCTTTGCCACAGCACCTCAAAGAAGAGAAACACTTTTTGGCACAGTGTAGATAACAATTCTAAAATGGTACTTGTGTATTTTTTCAGGCTGTTCCCAAGTTGGATGCCAGCTCACCCCTCCACCCTGTGGTGCCACTGTCGCCAGGTCTACCTCCCCATGAGCTACTGCTATGCTGTCAGACTGACGGCCCAGGAAGACCCGCTGGTGCTCAGCCTCAGACAGGTGCTGCACCCACCTCAGCCCACAGGGGGGCGACATACTCAATACATTACAGCTACAAGTCCAGCTGCACTTGTTTATGTGAAGGGGGGAGATTTGTTCTGACTCTCAAACAACCATAGTCTTAGTTTAGTTTAGTTTCATTTATTCAATAAAGACAAGAAGTAGCTTGTTCGTCACAGATTACACAATATATCACAGATCGATGATCGAAGATTTTCTCTTCTCATAGTTGTGTTGTACATATTATTTGTGAATTGTTAAATAACTTCATATGATAAAAGCTTAAGGGTTAGACTTTAAACAAAAAACAGTTTTTGCTGCATTCCTGGGCCCATTTGGTTTGTTCGGTAGTGTTTTTTTCCCCTATTCCCGATAACTGGCCAAACGTAAACACCGTGACATCATGTCAAGATATTTCCAATGCAGCTGCAGTGGAGCTTGATAGCAGAAAATCTTTCAGCTATCTAAAACATCAACGATAAACGTCAGGTTTTGGTGTCAGTTCCTCAGAATCAAAGACTGAGGGCTTCTTTCTAGACTCATGATTTTGCACCGACATTCAACAATCATACAGGGAGAAATCCATCGTAGAAGAGGCAGAGAGACCAAGTTCTCCACTGACAGCAGCCACAATAGACCAGAATGCAATGCAGCCACAACTCACAAGACACAATTCTATTGTAAAAACTTGTTCTTTTGCAGTTACTATTCTCTCTCCATCTATACGTACTGAATGCAACAAGCTCAGGCACATTCTAAAGGGATTCTGGGAAACTCGGAAAATCGGAAATCACTAGCTGAAGTAGAAGTAAACGAGGCAGGTTGAGGGGAAGTGAGTTCACAAGATAACTCCTGGAATGCACCGAACATCACAGACTGATGATACATAACAGTGTAGGAGTGTCCGAGGGTGGATTAAAAACTATGCTGAGGGAACAGCCAAATGCAATTTTTCTTAAACCTTGCCAGTCAGAGGACTATACCTCGATTTGGATCCTGCTGTGAAGCTGAAGAAATCAGGGCCAAATTAAATCGCCACAGAGTGAGCAAAAAGGGTTCCATGATGTGTAAGGCAGTGATTCTCAACCTTTTTCATATCAAGGACCCCTAATTTAGTCCACATTTGGGCCTCGGACCCCCATTTGTTGAGATTTTATCTCCCGGACCCAAATCTGAAAATATTTTTATTGTTAGATATGATTTTGTCCAGAATTCCATGACTATCTGTGTTGTAGGTAGAGAGATAACAGTGAAACTATGATCAAAACAGTCATTCATCTACATTCTCTAATTGTGTTAACTCCTTGTAAATTAAATGATGGTTAAGTTTAACAATTCGTCAATTTACTGGGGACCCCCTGGAACCCCCTCAAGGATCACTGGTGGTCCCCGGACCCCACGTTGAGAACCGCTGGTGTAAGGCTTAATATACAGTATATACATAACCATAACCGTATATCTCTTGCTCTGTACTCTCCAGGAGCTGTATGTGCAGGACTACAGCAGCATTAACTGGCCGGCTCAGAGGAACAACGTTGCGGCCTGTGACATGTACACACCTCACAGCACGCTGCTCACCGCTGCCTACAGTAAGCATCAGCTGTGTTAGCTGTTCACCTGGGACCGTGATGTCAGAGCATGCAGCTGAAGACAGGCAGTTTGTAATGGCCAACAAGTGAAACATTTCATATGATTGTCCATGATGTATATTTGCAATTGTAAATATAAATTATAAAGAAACACTATTATAAATTGTTTATCAATACATACAATTAATGAAATAGTGTAAGCTTGTTACAGTGTAATAATCATATTGTATTCCTCCAATAATTCTATTTTAGAAGCATATTATATGATTATATTGCATATTATATGACTACATTTTTCCGATAATGTTACCTATGTAATATAGATGTGGTGACTCATCAGTTTTGAACTTAAGGATGGTGATATACGAGATTTTTTTTTTTGTAGATGGGCAACACTCCCAGCAACAGGCACTCAAGTGTGACATATCAAGATCTAAGATTTTTATTCGACCCCAACCCTGGCAACAAGATGTGTTTATGCAGTTAAAGCAGCAATGGTGAGGCAACACAGTTGTTGCCCGTCAGCATAGCCCGAAAAGATGCCCTATGAGTCACTGTCCTAACCCTTTGACTCTGTCCCTGTCGCCCTGCAGTGGTGCTGAACGTGTACGAGGCCCACCACAGCTCCGCACTGAGAGGAAGAGCTGTCAAAGAGCTGTATGAGCACATACAAGCCGACGACCGCTTCACCAAATGTATCAGCATTGGACCGGTAAGAGAGAGAGAGACGGCCTTATAACTCACTGCAGGCTATGGACATGGATAGATTATACAGTGCCGTCCTGCTAGTGTGTATTCTAGTGTTTGTTTGCTACTTTTTTAGACAGTTAATCTGGTGGTACCTGTGGTTACTGGTGGTACCTGTGTGTGTACAATGTATTGTTTTCAGTGTGTGTGTGTGTGTGTGTGCGTGTGTGTATACTCTATGATCTTGACCTAGAAGGGCTTTGCTGTTGGTTTGCACAGTGGATGTTGCATCAGCCCGCTGTGTTTGTATTTCATGTAATCCTCATTAAGCCGGCACTGTAAAAACAAGAGAGAGAGAGAGAGAGCTCTACTTGTACAATAATGTGAACATGAAGCATTGGTCTCTCCCTATCTCTCTCTCTCTCTCTCTCTCTCTCTCTCTCTCTCTCTCTCTCAGATCTCCAAGACTATCAACATGCTGGTGCGCTGGTATGTGGATGGCCCTTCCTCTCCTGTCTTTCAGGAGCACGTGTCCAGGATCCCAGACTACCTCTGGTCAGTCAGACAGTCTCTAATAACTCAACAATATTAATCAAATGGATCAAACTTTGGTTCCATTATTAGTCAGAATAAGAAATGACTTGTAGCTGTTGCCAGTTTTCCTAAATCACCTATCACTAGCCAAACAGCAAACTATACTACTGATAAACTAACAGTAATCTCTCTCTGGTCTAGGTTGGGATTGGATGGCATGAAAATGCAGGTGAGGTTTCTCTCTTTTCTCTTTTTTTGATGAATATAATATGGCTTGACAGCGCACATGTGCACACAGATGTAGTAGCAGTTCTGTACAAAGTCAAATATCGCCAGGATTTTTTCTTAATTCTTCCCATTGGTTACAGGAAATAGATGGAAAATACAAGGAATACAATGATTATTGTAAGTGAAAGATAAAAAGTTGCATCCATTCAAAATTATTGTAACTGAAAATAAGGATGTTGCATCTTCTAATTCTAATTCTAAAATAAAGTTTCACCCATTATCTTTCATTTTACTACAATTTCTTCATTTTCAACTTCAACAGTTTTAAAGGATGCAGCTTTTTATCACTTACAATGCTTTTTAGTCTACTTAGTGCTTTCGTTTAAGATGCTCATCAATTCTGTCTTTTTGTTCTACACAGGGGACCAATGGATCTCAACTCTGGGACACTTGCTTTGCTGTACAGGCTTTCCTAGAGGTGACGTAGATCTGTTCACTCATATTGATGGTCTTGTTAATGTTGAATTGTTTAACCAATTCCAGTAACAGCTGAAATAATGTTTTCAGGCAGGAGCTCAGGACAACCCCAGATTAGCAGAGTGCCTTCAACACGCCCATCAGTTCCTCACCCTGACACAGGTAAGAAAAGCTTGAAGGGATTAGAATAATGCTGTAGGTGGGTGCTGATGAAAATCCTACAATCTTCCAAAGGTCAACCTGTCACAAATTTTTTTATGTATTTTTGATGTATTTTGGCATCAACATATATACATTTATGAAATAATACAGTGGCTTTTGAATGGATTTCCTCTAGCTTAGGGTGGTGGAGCTTTCTCAGAGCATGCAGGACCGTGTTTGCTTTCCAATTCAGGAAAAAAAAGAAGAAAAAAGTTGCAAGGTTTTCACAAGACAGTAGGAGTAAAATAAGTGTCTTACCATCCCAGTGAGGAAAATATAATGTGGCAGTATGCATGTTTGAGTTTTGCACTACCACAGACAGAGTAGCGCATTCAGGTTTGCCAAAAGGTGAAGACAACATCATTTGATTGTGAAAGTTATTTCTGATGCCTGACCAGTTTTTCCGCTCCATCAGATACCTGAGAATCCTCCCGAATACCAGAAGTACTACAGACAGATGAACAAGGTAAAAAAAAACATTCTGTATAAGAGCTAACATTTCATGGACAAAAGGTTTGGTGAAGTGATGCTCCGACCTGTTAAGACAGAAGACAGTTCTTCTTGTTTGCTTGTTTGTCTTTTGTTTTGGGATGCAGCTTTTTTATGTTTTTGAGAGCCCACTCCTCTGTGTTTGTTCTGTATGCAGGCGTACTGTACATTTGTTTTCTTGGGTGGACATACTGAACGTGTTTTCTTGTGTGTGTATATGAGTGAGTAGGAATGCATGGCATGCTGGGTCAGAAATTAACAGGAGCTCAGTGCAAAAATGCCCTTGACAGTTCATAAAATGGCCAGAAAATAAAAAATAAGGGAGCAAAAATGCAGAAGTAGGCTTTTTTCTTTTTATCCTGTTCACATTTTATTAGTCGAGCTATAACTGGGGGATTCGTTCAGTGCATTCTGGGCAGGAAAAACATAAATCAATCAAGTACATAGCCTGAAGCAGTTGAAAATGTTTGCACCATACAGCCAGCAGTAGGAGAAAATGCAGACTTGACCCAAACCACTACGTCAACAAAAATAAAACAATCAATATTGTGGGAAAAAAAGTTGGACTGGTTTGGGACGGAGGAGAAAACAGCACCATCCTCTTCTCTAAGGCCTGCTGCCAGCTTCCAGCAGTGGCAGTGAAGTGTGGGATGTGTGGTACTGTATGAGTCAAAATAAAACAAATCTTACTGGCACAAATGCAGTGTTTATTTGCTAGTATGCAATGCAGATGGATTATTTCATAGATAAATAAAATTGCCCCTAAAGGACCAAAATTACCAAAAAAAACAGATTAAGGAGGCAAAAGATTGAAAAAAAAACAACTTTATTTCTTACCCTGATGGTATGCATGTATATTTGCATGTTCCTGTATATCCTTGTGGATGTTTTTATCAGGGAGGCTTCCCCTTCAGCACCCGTGACTGTGGCTGGATCGTGGCTGACTGCACAGCGGAGGGCCTGAAGTCAGTGATGCTGCTGCAGGAGCTGTGTCCCTCCATCGGTCAGCAGGTCCCCTCTGAGCGTCTGTGTGATGCTGTCAATGTGGTGAGTCTGCAGTTGCTCCACAAGTTTTAGACTCTGAGAAGCTGATATTCTTTTGTGGCGTTAGAAGTTCTGTACCAGAAAATGCACCCTTATCCCCAGAATATCCACTTTTATCATCTTTCCCAGTTCATTCTTAATGAGCAGCTCCTGATGACATCACAGGTTTAAGTCTTTACTAATTGGTTGCTGCCTTTTGGGGGAGAGATGTTCATGTTTACAAATATTGATTGGACTGGCCTAGAAAATAGGAATTAGGAACATAGGGATTCTTAAAATGAGCGGTATCCTCCTCAAATATTTGTGTGGGGCCTAGTGTTAAGAATTAAACAGATATGTCAGGTGTTGTGTTTGACAAAAGTGTCATGTACTTTGATATTGTGCTGTTAAAAATATTTGAAAGATTGTGAAATAACTGACATGCATAGTATTGTAGTAAGTCATCCTCCGCTGCAAGCTTGTGTAGCACTGTCACATTCAAAGCATCAGACTGCAATCCAAACTGGATTCAGAGTCCTTCTTGTACTCCACTGGAAAAATGAACTTCATAACAAAGAATTCATAACAAACTTGATCTTGTGCTAGCGAGCTTTGCAGCGTTACACCTCTGACATTTTTTTTTATCTCCTCTTTATAGCTGCTAAGCATGAGAAACCCAGACGGTGGTTTTGCCACATATGAAACAAAGAGAGGAGGGAAACTTCTGGAGCTGCTGAACCCCTCTGAGGTGTTCGGTGAGTCTGGATTTAACGTAGAGGTGCCCTGATGACATTTCTTCACTGCTGATACCCATTCAATGCAATTCGATACCAAATATCAATGCAATCAATTATGTTTACTAAAGAAATATACGTAGATGGATATAGATGTTTGACGCCAATTTCGTCCATTGGTGAGACCTAACAAAAAGGCAGAAAATTAAGTCACTTTGCTTTGATTTCTTGGTATCAGATTTTGGTGTTATGGAAACGCTCCATTTTATATCTGATAAGAGCTTATCATGCTGTTAGGTGCATCCCTCATTTAACACTCAGCTCTAAACCCTGTGGGAACACGCTTACTTCATAACTCAGCAATGCCAATGCTGACAGGAAAGCCAATGTTACTCAGCCTTGAAATATGTTGAGACACCAGGAGAGGAAAAAGGGAAACAGGGAGCCAATTATAAACATGACATTTCTGTTTCTGTGCAACAGCAGATAGCTGGAAAACATTGTGCACCGCATTCTGGATTATGTTGCAATATTATATCCTCTGTCCTGACAATGCCCTGACAATCAAAGAGTGGGGGATTCCCTACACGTTGTTCTGGTTCCTTAAGAAAGAGGATATGTATTGTGAAATGTGGGGTCATAGAGTTGATCAGCAGCACTGTGCTCTCTCTGTCTCTCTCTCTCCCTCTCTTTCTCTCTCTCTCTCTCGCTCTCTCTCTCTCTGTTGCCTTCTTTTTACCCTCAAAAGTCCCTTCACACTTCATGTTAGCATTTTCCTCATGCTCGCTCTGCTTTTCACAATCTACCATATCAAACAACACTCTCTCCCCCACAAATAATCTGCTCTAACACTCCATTTAACTGTCCACACCCCTCCCACACCCACACACACACACAGGTGACATCATGATAGACTATACCTATGTTGAGTGCACCTCAGCAGTGATGCAGGCCCTGAGGCACTTCCAGAAGGCCCACCCCGAGCACCGTGCTCAGGAGATCAGGTACAAACACACACACACACACACGAGCCGGCACTCACATACAACATACATGAACTCTGGAATTGTGTAAATGTGTAAATCACTGAATGATGCGGGAATGCTGGGCTAATCTGATTTAATAAATGAAATATGCGTAACAATTGTTTTTAAAGACACAAATTTCAGCTAATTTGCAGCTGAAATGGTTTATTGTATGTGTCAAAAGTGCTTTCTGTGTACATTTGTGAGTTATTTTACTTTATGAAAGACGCTCACACATTCTGTTGTTTTGTTTCATGGCTCTAGTTCTACTTGAATTGTCAAAGGCATGTTGTGAGAGTAATACATGGAAAAAATCACAGACACAAACAGTCTCATCTTCTTTAATGCTATCATTTCTCAGTTCCTCTCAAAGTTCAGTGTGATGTAAGAGTTTTAGAAGAGCTGAAGCTGGTGGTAGCTTGTCAAGGCTACCACCTTGTCAATCAAGGTGGTGATTTTTGATTTCTTCCTCAGGTGCGCTCTACGAGAAGGACTGGATTACTGCAGGAGGGTGCAAAGGCCTGATGGATCTTGGGAAGGGTGGGCCTACGCTTGATATTTTCCTACCGACTCTACATTTTATTACCCACTAGACAGATCACACTCATCAAAGAATAATAATCTTCTGCTTGTGCCCAGGTCCTGGGGTGTGTGCTTCACTTATGGAGCGTGGTTTGGCCTTGAGGCTTTCGCTTGTATGGGTCACATCTACCAGGATGAGTAAGAGCTCCAAACACAAATACAACTCTATTTGAAACTTTAGGAGATTTCTGCTGCACTTGATAGTGGAAAGAAAGATGGGAGAGAAAGGGAATGATGTGACAAATAATATTTGCTAATTTTGAAACATTACCAGTACATTTTTTGCACCTTAGCCTGCTGAGCCACCTGGACGCTCATGAACATAATTCTTACTAACATACACAAAGATATTATACATAATGTATATGTAGGCACTCTCTCTATATTCTCTCTGCCATCCTTTATTTCTCTCCTTACATACTTTACACTGGCCAAAAGTAGGTGAAAGCTATGATCCTTTATTATTTTCACCTTTTAAATCCACTTAATTCATGAATGGGAAATGCTGATGAAGAGAGGAGACAGGTTTAAAGAGGCATTTTTAAGTCTTGAGACAATTCAGACATACAGTAGATTGTTCAAAAATGGGTAAAACATATTTAACCCTAACCCTATTATATATACACTATATACTGTATAATAAAACAGATGTTTAATTATATTTGGCTACTACGACAGCCTTCACAAGAGCAAAGTAAAACCCCTTTTGCTTCAGTGCCCTGCACTTCTTTTTGAAAAAAACTTCAATATTACATTTTTAAATTTTATTTTTTAATAGTACATAGCAGGTTGGACATTCCCAATCTCAGCTCTCCGCTGTTGTGTCTCCCTCTCCCAGAGATGTGTGTGTGGAGGTGCAGAGAGCCTGTGAGTTCCTGCTGGACCGACAGATGCCAGACGGGGGCTGGGGGGAGGACTTTGAGTCGTGCGAGCAGCGGCGCTACGTCCAGAGCAACACCGCTCAGATCCACAACACCTGCTGGGCTCTGCTGGGCCTCATGGCTGTCAGGTAGAGCAATACTCAACTCAAAAGGCTCGATGTTTGTGATGGTTCACAGTGGGACCAGATGGGTTCAGGTTGGAGTTGGCTGAATTTCTCACTTAATTGCTCAGGTTTGGGTTCAGAAATCTCATCAGGAAATACTGTTATACTCCAAAATTCAGGCTCTGGTCAGTTTTGGGTTCACAAAAACCTAGTTACATCCTTGGCTTGCTTTGAGTCCAGGCAGAAGTTTTTAGGGTTTGGGTTGGTCCAGTTCAGAGTGAAGCTCCAACTCCTATTGGCTATTGTCCTATTGTTTTTATTAATGTTTTCTTTGCTGCTGTTGTCTTTGATTTTATCAGTGTTCCTACACAGGTCTGGGAAGTCTAAAAATGTATAGAAAAAGATTTGGGTATTTTCCAGGTCTTGAAAAATTTGGAAATCGCACAAACAAGTAGAATTATTATGGAAAAGTATCATTCTCATGTCCCAATGTACATGCAACTATGCATTTTCTGTTGTTTAGACCCCCATCATCTCAAATATTCTGGTATTTATCACTGTGAAGTATAATCATCATCCATGGAGTGATAAAGCAGTTAGTAGGAATAAGTCAACTATCTATGTAAATTGTATTGAAGACCCAAAATCTTCAAATCAAATCAAGAAAATAAGCTCTAGAAAAAGTATGGAATTTTGAAACTGAAACTGTGTAGGAGGAACCCTGTTTTATGTATGCAGTGGACTTGTGTTTTTGTTTATAATGTGTCTATTTTATTCACCTGGGAATGATCAAGTTGAATTGAAATAAATCAATGAATTGAATCAGCAAGGTGAAAGATGAGTCAGCAGTAGACAGCTCAGTTGTCATCACACTACCTCATACTGCTGCTGTAGTCCAATAAATACGTTTCTGCTGTCTCTCATGTGTCTGTACCAGGCATCCCGACAGGCAGGCCATTGAGAGAGGAATACAGCTGCTGATTGACAAGCAGCTGCCCAATGGAGACTGGCCACAGGTGAGTCTCTGCCTCCCAATGTTAAGGCTTTTCCATACTTGCCACATCTGCGGAGCTACAATCTTGGCGCAAGAACGAGATGACGCAAATGCTGTCGACTGCAACCGCCCGCTACTGTATGTCCAGCTCAAATTTCCAGTCTGATGGGACAAGTGCACACTGGACTGCACCTACACAGAGCTTGGTTTACTGTACTGCTGCCTGCTGGCATACGTATGATTCATCAATGAAGCAATACAGAGAGATAAACATGTGGTTGCACATACCACTTTCTTTGTCTTTTTTGTTTCATTGACAGAAGTAACAGCAAAAGCTCTTGTTCCTCGCTGTCCGATGCCATTTGGTTTTGATGAGAGTTTGGTTTGGTTTGGTTACCATAGTTACCCCATGGGATAAAAAAATAAAAAAACGCATATGCACCTAACCACATCAGAGTATGTAATGACCTTTATGCAGACACACAACACACACACACACACACACACACACACACCCACCATACTTTTGCATGTGATATACTCACAATACCATACTCCACTATACTATAGTATACCATTATACTGCACTATTTGTAATGGTCTCTCCTGTATTGTACTATATAATACTGTATATACACAGTACTTAAACATTACTATACTATACTACCTATACTATACTATACTATACTATACTATACTATACTATACCACACTATACTAATACTATGCTATACTATACTATACTATACCAGTCCACCCCATCCCATACTGTACTGCACTGTACTGTACTGTACTGTACTGTACTGTACTGTACTGTACTGTACTGTACTATACTATACTATAATATAATATAA
>NW_027281552.1:0-36394 GCF_046629955.1 Centroberyx affinis | reverse complement strand
TTAATTAACATGAACACCAAATGATTACCAGACACATTAGTTAACTGTTAATTAAGTGTTAGTTAATGCTTATTAAGCATTAACCCTTAATTAATGTACCCTTATTGTAAAATGTTCCTAATTAAACATGTATTATGTATGAGGTGTCTTGCAGGGTAGGGTCAGTGAGGCTTCCAACTGGGCCAATATGTCCTACTTAAACCGACTGAAAAGGCTTGACACCCTATTGAAATTAAACTAAAAAATAAAGATATTGGCAGCAGAGGCCTGCAGAGGTCTTTCACCGCTCCTCTAAACAGTTGCAAATGTCCCTATACTTGGATACCAGATATATAAATCTAGCACACACAATGCATCCTTGGGATCAGTATTGACAATCAGCGATCTCACTGTTGTAACACCAATGAGACTAACCAACCTCCCTGGTAGCCTCAGATGGGCTAATGCCACGTTCACATCATATCAGAAGAAGCGGAAGAAGTGTTTAAGTCATACTTAAACACTTCTTCCCACTTGTAATTACCACTAGGAGACTGACTTGAATGTTTTTTCCCAGTCGGCAGGTCATTCCATATTTCCTCTAATAGTGGCTGGTAGTCAATTAAAAGCCGGGTCTCAGATAATGGCCGGGGCCGTGGTCGACACGAACAAATTAAAGCCGGCCCCAAATACAGGCCGGGGAAAAAAACCAAGGCAAAAACAACGGTGGATACCGGTAAACTCCTGGTGCCTGTTATATAATGTAACTGTAGTTTGTAGTAACGTAAAAGTGCCACAAGATGGCAGTATGCCACAAGACGGCTCGGCCGGCAGAAGTCTCTGGAGCGTGCCGTCGTCGATTACCGTAATTATCAGTAATGCATTGCATACAAAAAAACGGCTACCTAACGAACCCCAACAGAAGCAGATCAGAAAACAAGGAGGCTTCGTACTAAAATATGAGCAAATATACTTATTAAACAGAGGGAATTAGAAATAAAGGCCTGTCTCTAATATAAGCCTGCTTCCAATGCCTGGTACCCTCTGCAGTTGAGGTAAATAAAGGCCCAGGCCAATATTAGAGGAAATACGGTATTTAAGGTAAATCCAACGTGACGTGAACAAGGCATTACTCAATCCCATCCTCGGTGTACCTCTGTGTACTTGCTCGCTGTGTATATCAGAGGGAAACAACGTGGTGGATATGGTGGCCCAGAATAGTCAAAATGAAATTATTATATCAATAAATAATTAAACCAATCAATAATTAAATGTGCCATATATAAACCAATAAGTAATTACATAAATCAATAATTAAATGTACCATTATTCTATTAAAACTCACCAATTATTCTTACAAACAGTTCATAATAGCCCTTTTCACAATGCTGTGCTGCAAACAGTGCTGCATTTAATTCATTTTTCATTTCATAATAACGTTATGGTAACACTTTACAATAAAGGTCACTAAGTTATGGGTTATTTAATGCTTAATAAGGGTTAGTTAATCCTTAATTAACAGTTAAATAATGTGTAATTCACTAATGGGGTACATTTCATTATTGATTGATTTCATCATTTATAGATATGATAATTTCATTTTGAGTATTTTGGGCCTTGTAACAATGTTATGTAATAACACCGCATTATGTAATAACTCGACAAAATGTAATAAATTTTCACTTCATTATCTAATAACACCCGCATTTTGTAATAATCTGCCGCCTTTTGTAATACACAGCCTGAACGCAATATGTAATAAATTTCCCCGCATTTTGTAATAAATTATTACATATTGCGGTGGTTATTACGGTGGAGTTGCACTTTTTTTTTGATGAAAATGTAATACTATGGTGCATTATGTAATAACCAACCAAAATGGATGTCTTCATTCATAAAAATCGTTATAACATTATAACAACAATGTTTATTTTATGGATTCTAGCCATACTGGCTCAAAATTCATTTTAAAAAGATACTATTAGTTCAGTAGATTAGTATCTTTCATTGGTCAAAACTACATTATGTGTCACTGTATTCCTTAGCTTAATGTACCATACTGTAGTGGTCAACAACACTATGGATGAACATTTAGACTATTAAGTATTATCTTTAATTATGTCTAAGTATTTAAGTAATTAAGTGAAAAACAACCACAGCATATAGCCTAACAACATACTGATTTGCAGTGGATTTCTAATATACAAACAGTTCAGTTTTAACTTGAAAAAACTACTTATCAAGTAGCCACGATAGAAAGTATATACTACAAAATGCGGCAGATTATTACAAAATGCGGGTGTTATTACATAATGAAGTGAAAATGTATTACATTTTGTCATGTTATTACATAATGCGGTGTTATTACATAATTACAGGCTTCCATAGGTGGAGGCATTCAGTTCACTTTACCTAAAATCGGTAGTCATTTACCTAGATTAGTAAGCCATAAGAAATGTTAGAGGAATATGAACTGAGCATGTAAACTGCTGCTGATTCCTCTTTACACCCGATGAGGAAAAGAAATCACGTTGAAATCTTATAGATATTTATTAATATTTATAAGTGAAGCTCCAGCACTTGCCCCCAGCATGCGAGCACGTCTCCAAACTGCTTTTTAAGAGTTCTGTGCGTTATCATATCGTTTACTCCCTGCAGTTTGAGCCCAGGCTTGCCTCCTGCTCAAATAGCTGCCGGCCCTTAGATAAGGAAACATGAATCAAAAAGTGCAATTACTTTAGCAGCTGGTTTAGTGACATTTACTCACTTAAGTTTTTGCCTTTTTTTATGTCTGTATGTTTTATGAGTGTGTATATGTGTGTTTTGCACATATTTTTGTGGCATGTTTGGTGTGTGTGTGTGTGTGTGTGTGTGTGTGTGTGTGTGTGTGTGTGTGTGTGTGTGTGTGTGTGTGTGTGTGTGTAGGCCCCCGAGGGTGAGCCTCAGCCCATGACAGAGGTGGATCTCTTCATCTCCACCCAGAGGATTAAAGTGCTCAACGCTGACTCCCAGGTACTGCACAGTCTACCGCTTTGACTGAAGATGTTATTAGGTGCTTGGGAGGAGCTCACGCATAAGAGCCAGGCGTGTAACGTGTTCGCGTGTAACGATTTTTTGCCATGCACAGTGCTTAGGGGAGTTATGGTGTGCACAGGTAAGACGGTGCAGAGCCCCAAGAGTCGTGAAAATGTGTGAGATGCATACAAAGGAATGTAGCTTTTACACAATAAAAACTGTATACATATAACATACAGTTGTACACACACCGGCCACTTTATTAGGTACACCTGCTTGTTAATGCTAATAGCCTGCTCCTCCAAATAGCGAATCATGTGGCTGCAACATCATAATCAAGATGCATGGGCTAAGAGACTTTGACCGTGGTCTGACTGTTGGTTCAGCCTCTCAGAAACAGCTGCTAGAGTTTACAGAGAATAATGCGATAAACAAAAAAAAAACAAAAAAACAAGTGAGCGTCAGTTCTGTGGCCGAAAACACCTTGTTAATGAGAGAGGTCAGGGGAGAACGAACTGGCTGGTTCAAGCTAACAGAAAGGCAGCAGATGCTTCAATAGTAGCTCTTTACAACAGTGGTGTGCAGAAGGGCATCTCACAACACACACTTATGATAAACACAGCAACAGATGACCAGCCGGCACTAAATAGGTGTACTTAATAAAGTGGCCGGTGAGTGTATATGGGGCTTCCCCCAGGAAAGCAGGAAAGTGGGTGTGGAAGCGGGTGGAGGTGTAGGAGGTGGAGGTGGAGGCTCTATGACAACCAATCTTCTGTGATGGGAGGAGAACACTTGATAACCCCAATGACATACCTGCTCTCACCCTTATTTCTTTAACATTTTTCTACATAGGTGCTCTCCCAAAATAGCACAAGCGATTAGCAAAAGCTAATTGCTTCTGCTGAGTCAGATAATGTGCACTGATATTGACAGGAAGTTAAGAGAAATATTGAAATCATAACTCTGCTCCCTGGAAGCTCTCTTTAGCCTCTTTAGTCCTCTTGAAGTACTGTTAATGGCCATAATTAGTCATATTTTATATTTTATTTCATTGTTTGTTGCCCACGGACCCCCATTTGATGAGATGTTGTCTCTCGAACCCAAATTTGAGAATATTTGTATTGTTAGATATGATTTTGTCCAGAATTTCATGACTATCTGTATTGTAGGTAGAGAGATAACAGTGAAACTATCATCAAAACAGTCATTCTACATTCTCTAATTGTGTTAACTTCTTGTAAATGAAATATTGCTGAAGTTTAACAATTCATGAATTTGCTGGGGACCCCCTGCAACCCCCTCAAGGACCCCTGGTGGTCCCCAGACCCCACGTTGAGAACCATTGGCATATGGTTTTTGTTTGGGTCAGGTTAAATTTTACAAGCGTCCCTGTTAAGTTAGTTAGGTTTTGATGTGTTTTCTAACCTTATTGTAGATGATATAAGGCCTGTGTTGTGGTTCTCTGTGTTCCCACCAGGAGACCATGATGGACCACCCTCTGCGGACCATCTCCTACATCGCCGACATTGGCAACATCGTGGTTCTGATGGCGCGGCGCCGAATGCCTCGACCCGACTCCCAGGAGAACGTGGAGGCCTCGGACCCCGGCCAGGACAACAAGCGCCAGTACAAGATGATCTGCCACGTCTTTGAGTCTGAGGATGTGAGTCCAACAAGAGCAGATGCGTTTGTTGCTTCTGCTTGCCAGAAGGGCAAGCATGTCCATGTGCTGATGTACTGTATCTAAGAGGGACGATTCAACAATTGCCATCGATTCAAATTGCTTGTGGAAGCATTTGGCTTCTTAACCTCACATTCATTTCAAGTTCCCTGGTTTCCTGATAAGTTACATTTGTTTGCCTGGTGTCCAGCCCCCGGGAATCGCAGTCTTCAGCACTTTTTGAATTTCCATGATGATTCATAGGGGTCTGGACGCAAGCCTATCCACCGGCAGTTAATTCGGACAGATACTGTCCAACATACATGATTGGATAGTCGATGTAGGCGGGACAAACCTGCTTAGGACGAGCGTTACAGAGCGACAACAACTACCAAAACGGCAGCGCCAGCAAAGGAATTGGATGATAGCGAGCTAGATTTAGCGATTTTGTCAGTCCTTAATAAACTTAATAGCATCGATGAATTAAAACAGGAGCAATCAGCATGTTTAAAAGCTCAGAAGTGAACGCTGTCATGATCGCTGTTGCTCTGAGGTGCTTCCAGATTACGTCAATCTGCTTTGCTACTGTGATTGGTCAAAGATTTTGATAACTGACACCAACCAATCAGTTGGGGTGAGAAATTTGCATAAGCTTGCGTCCAGACCCCTATGAATCGCCCTGCAAAGTCAAAAAGTGCTAAAGACTGCGATTCGTGGTGGCTGGACACCAGGCAAGTAAGCTGTGTCATTTTACATTAGATTGTTTGATTTAGGTTTTCCATATTGTTTGTTGGACTTTTTATTGTAAGTGGGATAAATTATTTTTTGAGGATATAACAGTACCGTAGTAGGTAAGTGTATGTTTGGCAGTATTGTTAGCAGTGGTGGAAGAAGTACTCAGATCTTTTACTTAAGTAAAAGTAGAAATAACACAGTATAAAAAGACTCTGTTACAAGTAAAAGTCCTGCATTCAAAATGTTACTTAAGTAAAAGTACAAAAGTGTTAGCATCAAAATGTACTTAAAGCAACAAAAGTAAAAGTACTCATTATGCAGAATGGCCCATTTCAGAATAATACAGTATATATTATATTATTGATGCATTAATGTGTAAGCATCACTTTAATGTTGCAGCTGGAAAAGGTGGGGCTGATTTCCACTACTTTATATACTGCTGGGTAGCTTACAGTATTCTATAATAATACATCACAATTTATTAGTTGATTATATTTTGTATTAATAATCTGAATCTGCAAAGTAACTAGTAACTTAAGTTATCAAATAAAGGTAGTGGAGTAAAAAGTACAATATTTCCCTCTGAAAAGTAGTGGAGTAGAAGTATAAAGTAGCATGAAATGGTAATACTCAAGTAAAGTACAAGTACCTCAAAACTGTACTTAAGTACAGTATTCGAGTTAATGTACTTAGTTACTTTCCACCTCTGGTTGTTAGTTTGAAGTTGTAGTAGTGAGCTATTATTGGTGATATGACACATAGCTGGCAAGCATGTAACTAGATCTAAGCTAGTTTTCATTTGTTTATGTCTCAACGTTCATAGCTACAGCTTTGTCTGGCTATGATACATTTTCTGTCTTTCTTTGTTTCTTTCTTTCTGTCTTTCTTTCCTTCCTTCGTTCTTTCGTTCTCATTGTTTTCTCTCCCCATGATGCATTGCACTTCACAGTTCCCTGGGTCCCCTGGTGTGTCAGTGCTGGCCGTCCTCCATCCCTCTCACCTCACACACACACACACACACACGCACACATATTCATTTACCTCTCTGTCATATTCTGAACTTGTTTTTTTCCTCGACTTCCTCTCCCTCAGCAGTAGTCTGATCACAGCGTGCTTGACCTTTGGCAGGTATCTATGTGAACGAAGGTCCTTTCCACACATGAGACTCCGTTCTCTCCTTCATATGAAAGTGTTGTTGGTTTAGATGGAGAACCAGTCTGCCGATGCCAGCTGAGACAGCAGAGCTACACGGCCATATGTTCTTGGGATCTATGATATGTCAATGAGCCATTTTATTCTCAGCTCAGCTCAGACAACTCTCATTCATCTCAGTTCTCTATCGTTCTCTCATCCCTCATTTACTTTATAGTTCCCCATCCATTATCTCCATTTCTCAACGCGCTGCAAATATGACAGTGAAATTCTGCACACCTGTAAATCACAATTGAAGTCCTCAACATTACCATTTGTGAGGACTTGAATTTGAGCAACTTACTGGAGCATGGATGATGTAAATGGTGACATCAGTAGCTGGAAAAATTGTAGGAATTTGTATAAATGTGACAATACTGTTGCTATGGTTGATACTGGGGACAAATACTGATGATTGTTGCACTAGGCCCTCTAACCCAGTGGTTCTCAACATGGGGTCCAGGGACCACCAGAGGTCCTTGAGGGGGTCCCCAGCAAACTGATGAATTGTTAAACTTCATCATTATTTCATTTACAAGAAGTTAACACAATTAGAGAATGTAGAAGAATGAGTTTTGATCGTAGTTTCACTGTTTCACTCTCTACCTACAATACAGATAGTCAGTTCTGACAAAATCATATCTAACAATACAAATATTCGAGATACAAAAATCCGAGAGACAAAATCTCATCAAATGGGGGTCCGTGGCTCTAATGTGGACTAAACTAGCGGTCCTTGATATGAAAAAGGTTGAGAATCACTGTTCTAACCGTATTGGCATATCTTAAGGTTAGGGTTAGGGTGGTGTCCTCCAGGGCTCAATTCTTGGGCCTTTATTATTTAATCTGTACATGATCCCACTGGGACGGATAATTAACAAATATAACATTGGTTTCCACCAGTATGCAGACGACACCAAATTGTATATGTCGCTAGCACCTGAGGAACAGAGTCCTATTATGAACCTTATAAATTGCTTAGATGACATTAATATGTGGATGTCTCAGAACTACTTCTTTTTTTAATATAGGCACATGTCCGTGGTCTTACTTAACTCAATCGTTTGCTGCTTATATGCGCTGCATTCTGTGTATGAAATAAATTATGATGGATTGATTGATTTATTGATGATACTGATTAAATTGTAACTCTCCCACCTCCCCCCTACCCACCACGACTACCACTAGGCCCAGTTGATTGCTCAGTCCATTGGGCAGGCCTTCAGTGTGGCTTACCAGGAGTTCTTGAGGGCCAATGGCATCAACCCTGAGGACCTGAGCCAGAAGGAGTACAGTGACCTGCTCAACACCCAGGACATGTACAATGACGACCTCATCCACTTCTCCAAGTCTGAGAACTGCAAAGACGTAAGTGTCAGCCCCAAACTGTCATCTCTGATATCATTGGCTCCAGCTGAAGATATAGGGTTATCCTGATTGGTGGTAACTGACATGTCAAGGATCTGTAACAATGTTGCAGGCAGCCATGTTTGAGTTTAGTTGTGATAGCGTCCAGCATATAGGGTTGATGAATCTTGTTTTAACATTAGTCTAATATTCAATAAAGAAGCCAGTAGAGCTATTAAGGTCCCCTGTTATAGGAATTCAAATTTTCTTTAAGTATATATATGATCATGATGATTAAATTATATTTTCCAAAAAAGAATTTCCTCTTTTACAGGCTTTTTTTGTGGTGGATTGTTTTTTTTATTTTTCATTTTTTGTATTTGTTTTTGTTTTGTTTGTTTTTTATTTAAAGGAATAGTTCACCCAAAAATGAAAATTTTGTCATTATCAACTCACCCTCATGGTGAAGTTTGTATGTCCATATAACACACAAGTTGGCTAGTGCAGTTCTATGTCAGCCTTCTCCAAAACAACTGAAGTGGCTGGGAATTGGTTCTTTAGAGTCCCAAAAAGAGCAAAACATGACAGTAAAATTACTCCAAACAGCCTGTGTAGCATAATCCAAGTGTTCTGAAGCCAAACGATTGCAGTCCAAAAGAACAACAGTAAAAAACAACAGTATTTAGAGCAAGTCTTCAGTAAAACCGTTGTTTTCGAAAGTGTTCATGCTTCTTGTCCTGCTCGATGTGAACATGTGATATTTCCACATTTCTGTGTATTGTTAAAAGATCTCTGATGATATTATTGGTTGGAATTTTTATGGATGCCATCTGGTGCGCCATTACATAACCACTAAAAATGTTTTCCAGAAGGAAGGGGGATTTTGATCTAAAAATACAAGAAAATAAAATTTTGCAAATTTTTTGGCATTTATTGTTAAATAAATAAATGTATATTATGACATGGAAAATTAGCTAACAAGGTGATTTTTTTTTTTCATGTCATTGTTAAAATGTATGTACATTTTTCTCTTTGTGCATGTCTGCTTGTTGATTGCATGCTGTCACCTCCCCTAGGTGTTCATAGAGAAGGCTAAGGGGGAGATTCTGGGTGTGGTCATAGTGGAGAGTGGGTGGGGCTCCATCCTGCCCACAGTCATCATTGCCAACATGATGCATGCTGGGCCGGCTGAGAGGTCTGGTCGGCTTAACATTGGGGACCAGATCATGTCCATCAATGGGACCAGTCTGGTGGGACTGCCACTGTCCACCTGCCAGAGCATCATCAAGGTATATTATAGTGTCTGTGCATGCATATGTGTGTGTTTGTTGAGCTTTAAGCCTTCAGAGTGAGACATTTAATAAAATTAATAATAATGAATACCGTATTTCCTCTAATATTGGCCCGGGCCTTTATTTACCTCAACTGCAGAGGGTACCATTCCTTTATTGGAAGCAGGCTTATATTAGAGACAGGCCTTTATTTCTAATTCCCTCTGTTTGATAAGTATATTTGCTCATATTTTAGTACGAAGCCTCCTTATTTTCTGATCTGCTTCTGTTGGGGTTCGTTAGGTAGCCCTTTTTTTGTTACTGCAATGCATTACCGATAATTACGGTAATCGACGACGGCACGCTCCAGAGACTTCCGCCGGCCGAGCCATCTTGTGGCATACTGCCATCTTGTGGCACTTGTACGTTGCTACAAATTACAGTTACATTATGTAACAGGCACCAGGAGTTTACCGGTATCCACCGTTGTTTTGTCCTTTGTTTTTTCCCCCGGCCTGTATTTGGGGCCGACCTTTATTTGTTTGTGTCGACCACGGCCCCGGACATTATCGGAGACCCGGCTTTTAATTGACTACCGGCCACTATTAGAGGAAATACGGTTACCTACCCGAGCGTAGCAATATTGGAGTGGATCTATTCTTCTTGACAATACACTGGTGAATGATGTTGTTATCCTGATTATTCCAGGACTGTTGACAGTTGATGCTGCACCTAGCTAGGAACCATGAGACTGTACAGCATCTGTACTTGTTTGTGTGTGTTTCTGTACAAACAAGCAATTCAAAGTGAGTCCTCTTTCTGTTTTGGTTGAGGCTCTATCTATCCTGCACATTTCATGCCAAATCGTACCCTGGGACAAATGGGATTAACAACACATAGAATTGACCAATTTACATGGCAATGGTCTCATTATGCCATGCTTTCAAAATAATTTGAGAATGATGTATTGAGGTACATATTCTACATGTCGGGGCTTTAATTAATCACCATGAATGTGCTCTAGAACTGTACAGAATCTGTACTTGTTTGTTATTATATTGATGCTGGTTTTGGTCTTGAGTGTTTGATTTTTAGAGGTCTGTAACACTTTGTTTTCCTATATACTGCATTGTTGCATTTGTGATCACTGGTAGATGTCATTTAATTTCTTACTACATGCACATAATTTATTTTTTTTGTGTGTGTGTCGAACATTTTGTGGCCCAACTGGAATTTTTGTATCAAAATCGCCACTGGCATTATATCATGTGTCTTTGGTATGGCATTGTGCAAACAGCAACTGACGCTATATTGTTTCCTCTGTGCAGGGTCTAAAGAACCAGTCCCGTATCAAGCTGAACATAGTCAGATGTCCTCCAGTGACCACCGTACTCATCAGACGGCCCGACCTCCGCTACCAGCTGGGCTTCAGCGTCCAGAACGGCATTGTGGGTAGCACTGATGAATCGCTTTGCAATTTGCTAAAAATCGCAATGTACTGCAGAAAAGTTGGTAAAATATTGGAGTCATTCCTATGTTCCCAGGGTCCTATGTTCCCCAGTTCTACATATGTGCTCTCCCAGGGTCCTATGTTCCCCAGTTCTACATATGTGCTCTCCCAGGGTCCTATGTTCCCCAGCTCTACATATGTGCTCTCCCAGGGTCCTATGTTCCCCAGTTCTACATATGTGCTTTCCCAGGGTCCTATGTTCCCAGGGTCCTATGATCCCCAGCTCTATATAGCACATAATGGGAACCTGAAAAAGATGTTCCCCAGCTCTGTATTCGCTTAATATGACATGGGCTATTGTGGGATAAAACATTCTTAGTAGTTTTGTGGATCAAACCCAAGTTTGAGTCACGTTTGAGTAAAATTCTATCCACAGACTCTTTAATATTCTCTGCCGGGTCAGATTTGACCCGGAACACCACAGATGTAACAATTTTTTTTTAGAGACCTTCAAAATCAAATAAAATGATAACCACTGGTTTTGTTGTGTTTATATAGCTGTTTTGACGCCTTGTTCCACTAAAAATACTGGATAATATTTATGAAATATTTGAACTTGAAACGGTCAAATTTGACCCGAACACAATAGGAGGGTTAATGTGTGTTAACAGAATATTGAACTGGGGAACAGAGGACCCTGGGAACATAGGACCCTGGAAACATAGGACCTTGGGAACGTAGGACCCTGGGAACATAGATACGCTCCCAAAATATTGAAGAAGGTTCATGCTTTCAGACTCGAGCCCTGTTCTCTCTCCCCCTCTCCCCCCAGATCTGCAGCCTTATGCGTGGGGGCATCGCCGAGCGGGGCGGGGTCCGGGTGGGTCACCGCATCATCGAGATCAACAGCCAGAGTGTGGTGGCCACCCCCCACGAAAAAATTGTCCACATCCTGTCGAGTGCTGTGGGAGAGGTGAGCCATGGGGTCAGGGGTCACGAGGTCACTATTAACATAGAAATGGCAGAATCAAAATCTATTTCATCTACTGGACGAATACTATGTATATGCTGTACATTCAACATTCTATAGCTGTGCACATTTGAGAAGTATGGCAAAAGTAAGTTACTAACAGTGCATTGGTTGATCACACTATGATGAAATTGCCCCACATTTTCTTTTACAAATATTGCATCTGGTCTATGATCTATGATGTAAACCCTTCCTTGACTTATCCACGAACCAGTAATCATTCATTTACATTAATTCACCCCTTAATTCATGCAAAATCCCCTTATAAGGAGTTATTAATGGAGGAGATCCCATCAAAACCTCCTTAACCTTGCCTCCTTACTTTCTAATTTAATGTCAAATTCAGGTAGACAGGAACTTTTGCACAAATGGCATGAAAAACCCATTAATTACCAGAGTCTCTGTGAATCAACCCATGAATAAATCCCTTGTAAGCCCATGATACTAACCTTACTTTTTTAAAGCTATGTTATTTTTAATGGATAATTAATGGAGAAATTAAGGACATTTCCGGGATAAAATTAAGGGGTTTGGATTTGTAGTGCTTCTTGAAGCTTTCCTGTACATTTCCGGTACATTTTTGGTGCCCGCCAAAGCATTTTCTGCTAGTGCCAAAGTGGGGGAAAAAAACAAGGGAATGAGGGGAAATAAACAGCACTTATCTTTTGACTTTTGGCACAAGTGGAAGAGATGAGATGTTTGAGTTGGCAACAATGAATGCTGACTGTGGGCAACCCTCCAAAGACCTATTCTGTGACAGGAAAAGCCTGGAATTAAACAACCTATTCATGTTTCTCTCTCTCTTTTTATCACTCCTCTCCCTTTCTCTCTTTATGTCTGTCTCTCTCCCTCTCTCAGATCCACATGAAGACGATGCCTGCAGCCATGTACCGCCTGCTGACTGCCCAGGAGCAACCTGTTTACATCTAACAATAACCCCTGACCTCACACACCCTTTAAACTGTCAACATTCAACTTTCATCCCTGACCCCCTGTCCTCAACCCCATATACTGTACATCCTACCTGAACTACCCATCTGTCCACAGTTAATGGAATACGTTGAGTTTTTGGTTGACCAATGCATTGTCTCGTTGGTCAACTTATCCGTTAAGTGATGAGAACATAGACACCAAAATCATCCATGTGTCCCTGGTAGATTGTTCATTATGTTGAGTGATAGTATAGGTTCCATGCTAACACTTTAGCATACACTATTTAAGGCCACTAGCATTTTCTTCAAAGTGAGAAAATGAGAACTTGTTAGCAGCTCTACAGCTAAATGGTAAGTAGTCTTAAAAATGATATGCCGTTAAGTCTGGCAGTTTTGTGTAGGAGATGATATACATGATATTACATGAAATATGATTGAAAATGAGGTAGTGTTTTGAACTAGGCTACTTTCTTGGAGCATTGCTTGTTTTGTTTCCAAAGTGTGCATGGTGTAGGCTATTATTGGAGACTGTAAGGCTAAAATCCACCTGAAATTGTAAAAAAAACAAAACAAACAAACCTGGCTACAATATTTAATTTCCTAAAAGTATTAATATACTGCCATGCCATAATGAAAACCACTAACAAGTTTGTATTACTAAAATGTCCGTCTTCTTACTTTTGATGCTAGTGGCCTACTATCACTCAACAAAGTGTATGCTAAAGTGTTAGCGTGGAGCCTGCTATCACTTAACATAGTGTATGCTAAAGTTTTAGCATGGAGCCTACTATCACTCAACATAGTGTATGCTAAAATGTTAGCATGGAGCCCACTGTCATTCAACATAGTGTATGCTAAGTGCTACCATGGAGCCTACTGTCACTCAACATAGTGTATGCTAAAGTGCTAGCATGAAGCATGGGAGCCAACTATCTACTTAAGGATGATTTTGATATGTTTTCATCACTTAATGAATAAGTTGACCAACAAGACAATCTCTTAAAAACTTTGTGTATGACTTTTAGTTTCAAGTCATCACTTCCTTCATAAGGCACAGCCGACGGGACGTGACTGGAGACCGAAGACTCTATAGTGTTAGAAGTGGAGCAACCACATGCTGCTGTTGACTCGCCCAGACTGGCATCTGTCTCTCTCTCCCATCCATTGCCCAGTTGTTGACTCTCTTTTGTCTCTTTCCTCAACACCGTCTCGCAAAATTTTGTGAAATGAGCGCGAACTTTGAAACGCAGATTTGCGTGTTGTGGACGCGAATTATGTTGCGGATTTATGTTCCTCCACCACAAACTGGATTATGTGACAGTAGCAGAAAATTGGACACGCCATTTTCATATGTCCGTCACGTGAAAAGCTTAGCTAACGGTTACGTTTAGGCACGTAAATAACTCACTAATACCCCTCACCCCTCCCCAACCTCCACACCGTTACTTTCCAGCCAATCTCGGAACCCGTCGTCTATCGGTCTGACGACGATTAGACTCTGGGGGCGACGGCCAATATTTCGGGGTTTCCGGTGAAGCCAGCGGACATCCGGGCCAAGACTTCCTCTTCCATGCGCCGGTCATTGTTTACAGTCCGATTAGCAACTTTAGACACGAGAGTCGAACATTTCTCCACACGATACACAAACATCGCTACTTTTTGTAGGTGTTTTAGGTCCAGACGACATTTCGGCTAATCTCTATAAACAGATATCTGCATATGAGACGTCGTCTCTCAACTCCGACTCCATTCTCGCGTCTGAAGTTGCTAATCGGACTGTAAACAATGTCAGACCGATAGACGATGGGTTCCGAGATGGATTTCCACCCTACTATTTCAATGTCAAACGGACTTCTCTCTCGCTTTTCGCGTTATTCGCATTCGCAAGACAGCGTGCGCACTTCGTAAATTTCATGAGACCAAGCTTCCTTTCCCTATCAGCTGTCCCTTCCCCTCTCTCCCTCCTACTGCTGTAATCCACTCATGATAATACCTCTGTGTTCTTTCCACAACACAAACTGCAGTAGAGGGGGAGTGTGTGAAATTCCTGCTGACAAACGAGCGTGCCGCCGTTCGCTCCCCCTCATCACATTCCACACGTTCGGTGAAGAGTCGAGGCGGGGGAGACACGAGCTGCTGCTTTCCTCCGAGCTTTTCCGTTCCTTGAGTGTGGTTTTTTTTGGGGGGTTTTTTTTTTTTTTTGCTACTCATGTTTTCATTGCATTTAAGTTTGTATTTCCTGGACATTCTTTCAAAGAAGCGCCTGGCCAGGAAAAGCAGCTCCAGTCAGCACGTTACAACTGTAGACGTTATAACCTCCCGTTAACGTAACAAGTGAGCTAGTTCTAACTGGGTGCTTGGGTGGTGGGGTTATGCATGATTAGAGTGAAACTATGCTCATTTTAGAAACTCCACCTGTTAAAGGATAAGGCTGGTGTTTTTTAATGCATTTCTTACCGTCAACAAATCCTATGAAAAAAACAAAATCAGCAATGAATTTGTTTTGCTAACAAGTCTCGTCCATGTAGCCGGTGCTCAATGCAGCCATGTCCCAGCAGCCATAGAACGCCATTGTATTAAAAAATGATTAAAAACATGTCAAAGAGCCATGTCGTTGCTCTGGGCAACATATTTCATCATCACCATGCACCGGGCCGGCCGACTTTTTCCTCAAACAACTTAATAAGTCGACTGTAAACACGTTTTCCATCTCAGGAAAGTAGTTCCGTAGCACCGAAAATAGTCCCCGCCGTAATGAAGAATTTGTTCCCATTTGAATTTGATTTGGTAATAACTACAACAGCCTGACTTTTCGTGGTAACAGTTAGCAATTTTTAAAATTGAAACTATCTATTTGTGAGCTGTATTTCAAGGTTTTTAGCTTACAATTGGAGCCAATGACTTCCGGTTTGAAGGCTAAAAACGGTGCGTGTGAAGTCAGAAAGTAACGGGAGTAGAGCAAACGCATTGTTGATTTTGTTATCTTCATAGGATTTGTTGACAATAAGAAATGCATTAAAAAAACACCAGCGTTATCCTTTAACACCAAAGTGCTGTGGTAGCAGTGTTGTTGGGACTAAGAGAATCGCTGAACAAAATATTTAAATCAGTTAGAAAATCAGTATGTGGATGTACAGCACACCAGGCTGCAGTTGGCTGATGCTTGTTTGACTTCTTCCGTACTGCCTGGTGTATGAGCGCACACTGTATTTCCTGTATTTCACTGCCTAAACAGCACATATTGTAATTCCCCATTACTGTAATACGTTACTTCCCGTTACAATGATCACCAAAGACCTCTTCCATACATATTCATCCCTTTTTTAGATGTAGCATCATAGTTAAAAACCAAATTTGTGAATGGTTGACGGTTGCGTGTTGAATTCTGACTGTTATTACATCATCAGTTCAATATTGCATTTTTGAAAACTGATATTTTTAATCTTCCTGTTAATGTAATAAAAGCCAATAAGTCAATAAGTATTACATTAGCAGGAAATACGTTATTAACAGGAGGTAACATTACATTAATGGGAAATCTATTCCATTATCAGGATTATTACGCTATTAGCTGCAAATTGTTATCTTAATGGTTTATTCTGTTAATGGGAAGTTATTCGGGTTGCAGTTGTAACACAGCAGATAGTGTGTGTACATTCTGGCATGGCTGTATTTTCTCCTTTCCTACTGAAGTATAGTTAGTCAGAGGGAACACAGGCTAAGAGACCAACCATTGATAAGCATGATAGCCCATTTTTACGGAAGCTGATTAGGGCCACATGTGAAAAGTTTATTTGAGTTCTGAGTTGAAAGTCAAATTCTGAGTTTAAAGTCAGTATTCTGAGTTCTGACTTTATTCTGAGAATAATGTCAGAATTCTGACTTTAAACTCAGAATTCTGACTTTAATCTCAGAATTCTGACTTTCAAGTTCAAGTTTTTATTTAATACTCAGTTTTACATCCAGAAAACTGAAATGCATGAGCATTTACAATGCACACGTCAAAATAAAAGCATGGTAATTGAACCTTATTTGATAGTTGGTTTTTTTATATAGTATTTGAGCTCTGAGTTTACAGTCAGAATTCTGACTTTAATCTCAGAATTCTGACTGTAAACTCAGAACTCAAATAGGTTTTTCACATGTGGCCCTAATCCTCTTCCGTACATTTTGGCCTCAGAGCATGCAGTGAAACCAGGCATTACACACTGAGGGACATTTAGCCAGAAGGTGTAGAGGCTCTGCAAATGTTCACAACAAAACTTGATGTCCACCAAAGCTACAGGTTCATTAGTTTTCCATTACAGGAGAAGCAGCTAAAATACAATTGCTGCACACAAAAATACAGAGCTGCAGTCAGTTTTCAGTTCTTGCAATGGGGAAATTGTTAGTAGTAAACAATTGTGTACGGGTTCAACTGTTAACAACTGAAGTGCAATGGTGTTGTTTTATATTTTATTTAAGTTGAAATGTGATACATTTAGTCATGTTTTCTTATTTTAATGTTTTGGGGCAATTTAACAATATTCCATATTTATGGCCAATAACACTGTAACTGTATTAGTGGAGCTCATTTTTTAAACTTGAAGGGTGCTTATCCTAAGACTGGGTATAATATGATGATATGACTGCATCCTAAAAGAAATTCTGTTGATTTTCTTTTGATTTTCCATAGGTTTCTCATATATGATGAATTTAAGGTACTTTGAATAGACATATCAGGTCTTGAGACTTCATATACAGTGCGCTAACTGTAGTAAATGTGTGTGCACAGGACTGAAACTAACATAAACTCTGAAAACAAATGCAGAATATGCGCTTGTATATTGGAGCGTTTTCTGACGCCTGCCTTTTTGTGGAAAAGGTGGAGGTTGCTGAAGGGATAGTGTGAGACAAATTTCCACTCTTGCAAAAGTTATAAATTACCACTGAAATTCAAGTGCTACTTGAACTGGATCAGTTGTACTGGGGTCCTGTAATGTAATTTTTAGGTGCAATGGGGGTTATTTATAAACGTTATGACTAAATCTAAATCAGTGGTACAATTACAGCTAGAGTTTCACTCCAGTTATTGTAATGATTCCAATGAGTTTTTACATGATTTTTGGTGTTATTGTCTACACCCATACTACATTATTCTCCAGGAGTGACAAATTCTACACTTTTATGTTGAAGGCTAGATAACCATACTGCTGTTAAATATATATAACACTTTATTAATCACCGCCCCAGTAAATTGCTGAGCAACTTCAAATTAGCGAGCTGCAGATATACATGACCGTGCGTGATTTGCATGGGATAACAATGTGATTTCCCTGTTGTTTCCCTTAAATCACTGCTCGAAGCCCAGATGTACTAGCTATTTCAGCTAGTAGCCTACATGTCTTATGACCACAGAACTTGAATGGATATAACGGTCATTCCCTTTCAAATTAATGTTCCAGGACGGTCGGTGCGGCGGCCATTTTGTACCGCGGGCCTAGCTTCTGTATGAACTGACTTACAGCAAGTCGCTGAGGTGAGAGGTTTTACAGCAAGGACCAAAGGAGCTTTTTCGTTACCTTGGATTGCTAACATGCTAATGTTGACTAGAGGAGCTAGAGAGAGAAGTAGGCCCACAGTCTTTGACAATGCTACGTTAGCCTCATTGCTAATGTCAACAAGTGTGACAGAATTTACAGCCTTAAGGTCCAGACTTGTTGTTACCATAGCAATTAACCCTTAAAATTCCATCCAATCACCATTTTACGCTGTAGGCCTACTAGCTCAATTATCATGGCAAACAGTGGAAGGACCGTTCTATCCGTTCAAGTTCTGTGGTTATGAGAATCTGTCGCCCGCCAAAAATGTATGTAAAATGTAGCGCATTGTAACATTACGCAGACGTCAAATTAAACTGGATTTCTAGCATCAGTTGACTTCTGACAATACAGATAATTACAATTACAGGTCCTCCCTAGTAAAATTAATCCAGTTCAAATAAGGTCGACAGGGATTTTGTCCTTTGATGAAGTACAGTGCAGGACAGTGAAACTTGGGTTTAAACTGATAAAGTGCTGATATCAAGGAAATTGTCAAAGGCCTCTAATTTGGACTTTTACTCTTCAACTTTGCCCTTTTGTGAAGCTTCCACTTTTGAGTGACCTAGACCAACTCCTCCGCCCCCCCCTCCTGTTTCATTTGGTGTTTTGGCAGCCCTGCGTCCGATCGACTTTTTGATGTTCGTCTCCACAAGCATTTCTTTTTCCTCCTGCTTCACAGCCGCTCGGGGGAAGGAGACTCCCGTTCTCTCTCTACACCCTCCTGTACTCAAGGCTTGACTGCAAAATGTTTCCCCCAAAACCCTAACTTCAAAACCCATCGCTTGTCCCCCATCGTCTTATCCCCATCGACGAAGCTCATTTTGGCCTTACTATTTACTGTACGTTTTATTATGTAGAAACGATACTGGAGAGGGAAGAGATGCGACGGCAGCCATTTTTTGGGACTTTTAACATGGGCTCTTCTGGAGCCGCGTGATTATGCTGTACCATTCTTGCTTCTAGTGTGTGTGGTGTGATTACGACCAGTGTACTCCACGTTCAAACAAAAACCAGCTGGATACATAAAATATACATATAGATGAAATATATAGAAAAATGTGTAAAGGTATATACTTCTAATGGTTCTTTTGTGTGTTTGGATTGACCATATAGGCAAGCTTCAGTGACTAGAAAGCAATGTGAAAGGTCGGTTAAGGCGAGTGAAATGTAGGAAACTTTGATTGTGTAAAATGGCATTAATGTATATATTAAGGTAGAGCACAAGATAATGATTTAAGGTGTGTGTGATATATCGCCTTCCCTGATGCGTCGGGGATAGTAGGCTAGTGGGACACAACAAAGCCGACCTGTGTCAAGGAATTCAAGGGAGCGAACACTTGAAAACGGTGGCTGCAAGGTTGGCTAACAAGTATTTATAAGTGCACTCATTTTGAATGTAACTGAAACTTAAACTCTCTCAATGTGTCTAAAGACGAAAAAGCATACAAGAAAAAATACGATTTCTGTAAAGCGGCAGCAATGTTTATTTATTTGCTAGCTTTTTCTGTGACGTTCCAGCTATTGAAGCTGCATTCCTGTACCAGAGCCAGAATGTTTGTAACAGTATTTACAACAACAATAAATGACTTGCAGAAGGACTGAAGTCTCCTTGTGGTCTCTGAGTGGGTTGTGCAAGAGCTAATTCATTGAGATGGATAGTGGAAATATCTCATGTGGGTTGGAATTTTCTTTTCCCTTTAGAAAATGCCGTAGTCATCCCAAATCAAAATGACATTTAACTGTAACAATACTGTTATTCACTATGTAGAGTCAAGAGTCACTCAGGATTTGGGTCCAAATCTCAAGGAAATTCCACTGCTTATTTGACTAATTTGAAACTGAATGTGGTGCATCACAGTGTCTCAGTTGTTAGCACTGTATCATCACAACCAGAAGGTTGGAGGTTTGATTCCTTGTCCTTCCTGTGTGGAGTTTGCATGTTCTCCCCTTGTTCGCCTGGGTTTCCTCCCACAGTCAGGTGGATTGGAGGCTCTAAATTGTCCATGGGTATCAATGGGAGTGTCTGTACCTGTTAGCCCTGTGATGGACTTGAGACCTGGACAGGATGTCTCCCTGTCTTCACACAATGCATGCTGGGATAGGCTCCAGCCCCACCACCACCCTGAAAAGGGATGAGCAGGTAGAGAAAATGAATGAATAAAACTAAATGAACCCTGCCTTGTACAAGCCAATTAATCAGCTTCAATTCAAATACACACAGGTATGGGGCGTCCTGGTGGCTTGGTTGGCTAAGGTGTATCCATTGTACCTGTGTACAATGGATACAACTGGTGTTGCTAGGGTGTACTAGGTGGTTGCTAGGTGGTTTCTAGGTTGTACTAGATGGTTGCAAAGGCGCTTCTAGGTGGTTGCTAGGGTTTTTCAACTCGGTTGCTAGGGAGTTGTAGTTGGTTGCTAGAGTGTTCCTTGGTGCTTGCTAGGGTGTTTCTAGGTGGTTACTAGGGTGTAGTAGGTGGTTGCTAGATTGGGCTTGCCGTAGGGAGTCCTAGGTGGTTGCTAGGGTGTACTAAGTGGTTACTAGGGTGTTCAAGGTGGTTGGTAGGGTGTTTCTAGGTGGTTGCTAGTGCGTTTCTAGGTGTTTGCAAAGGTGTACTAGGTGGTTGCTACGCCATTAGTAGGTGGTTGCTAGGGTGTGGTAGGTGGTTGCTAGGGTGTACTAGGTGGATGTACTAGGTGGTTGCTAGGGCGCTTCTAGGTGGTTGCTAGGGTATTTCTAAGTGGTTGCTAGGGTGTTCTCGGTGGTTGCTAGGTTGTACTAGGTGGTTGCTAAGGTGCTCCTAGGTGGTTGTTAGGGAGTTCTAGGTGGTTGCTAGGGTGTACTAGGTGGTTGCTAGGGCACTTCTAGGTGGTTGCTAGGGTATTACTAGGTGGTTGCTACGCCATTAGTAGGTGGTTGCTAGGGTGTACTAGGTGGTTGCTAGGGCGCTTCTAGGTGGTTGCTAGGGTATTTCTAAGTGGTTGCTAGGGTGTTCTCGGTGGTTGCTAGGTTGTACTAGGTGGTTGCTAAGGTGCTCCTAGGTGGTTGTTAGGGAGTTCTAGGTGGTTGCTAGGGTGTTCTAGGTGGTTGCTAGGGTGTACTATTTGGACAGTCTCCAAAATGCCTGAGCAGAAATCAGTTCACGGAGGAAATGACAAAGTGCGGGAAGAAAGTAGAAGCATTTTTGGAGAAATTAGACACACCCCAAGACGAGGACATTTAGTTCCTTTCACTTGCCCTTAGGACCGCCAAGTACAAAGTTGCCTGGTGCAGCTTTATACAGTAAATAAACATCGAACAAAAAGTTCGGACATTTGTGTTTGGTAGATTATTTCTCTGTTGTAACAATGCTTCTTAGCAATACATTTTATACCGTTGGAAAGTCTGTTTATTTCCCTTTTAAATGGTGCCTCATTTGTAAGGAACATGCATTTGTGGGATGAGCAGCACAGCTGAGTATGTGGGTTGCGCTCATGTAAAATTTGCCAAATCTTCTCTGCCAATGCCAAACAGCTTATTCTGCTGTTGCTATTGACTCTTGTTTGGTGTTGTTTGGTGGATTGGATGATTGAAGTCTATCAGTAACAAGGAAGAAACAAGACATATTGGCAATTTTACAATTTATTCATTTAACAAACAGTCAGGAGCCTCAGTAGCGTGTGGAAGAACCATACACAGCCACAACAGCCTGGCACCTCCTCCTCATGCTGGTCACCAGCCTGGTCACACACTGCTGTGGGATGGCATTCCACTCCTCAACCAGGATTTGTCGCAAGTCAGCCGACGTGGTTGTGTCGGTCACTCTAGCACGAACAGCACGCCCAAGCTGATCCCATAAGTGTTCAATTGGGTTGAGGTCAGGACTGTTGGCAGGCCATTCCATTCTCTCTACTCCCAAATTCTGGAGGTAGTCTCTGATAAACCCCGCTCTGTGGGGGCGAGCGTTGTCATCTTGGAAGATGGAGTTCGGTCCCAGACTGTGGAGATATGGGATCGCCACCGGTTGCGGAATCTCATCTCGATATCTCTCTGCATTGAGATTGCCTCCAATGATGACAAGCCTCGTTTTTCCAGTGATGGAGATGCCGCCCCACACCATCACACTGCCTCCACCAAAAGGTGTTACTCTATCGGTGCAGCGATCAGCATAGCGTTCTCCCCGTCTTCTCCACACTTTGACCCTACGATCCAACTTCCGTAGGCAGAATCTGGACTCATCGCTGAACATAACGTTCCTCCACATGTTCAGGTTCCGGTGCAGGTGTTGCCAACACCAGCGCAAACGGGCCTGACGGTGAAGGGCAGTCATGGCAGGCCTCCTGGCAGCCCCATGAGCCCGGAGATTGGCTGCGTGCAGTCTGTTCCGGATCGTCTGGGCCGAGAGCCGTGTGCCATATCATCCTGCAAACCTTGACTGCAAATCTGTAGAAGACAGCCTACGGTTCCTAAGTGCTGAAAGGGTGAGGAACCGGTCTTCTTGGGGTCTCGTCTTCTTGGGACGCCCACTTCGCGGTCTGTCTCTGACATCCCCCGTTTCATGGAACTTGGCCTTCAGTTTGGAGATGGTACTATGGCTCACTCCAAATAATGCCGCAACTTGCTTTTGTGGAACACCAGCTTGAAGTTGCCCTATCGCACAGGCCTTATCGAGATCAGACAAACGTGGCATGCCGATCCTTGGAGCAGACACCAATTGACCACTGTAGCAGGGCCCATGCTCACAGGTGCTGCCAATCAGGTGCCAATCAGGTACCTGATTGTCAGCACCTGGGGGTACCGGAAGCTCAAAACAAGAGTCAATAGCAACAGCAGAATAAGCTGTTTGGCATTGGCAGAGAAGATTTGGCAAATTTTTCATGAGCGCAACCCACATACTCGGCTGTGCTGCTCATCCCACAAATGCATGTTCCTTACAAATGGGGCACCATTTAAAAGGGAAATAAACAGGCTTTCCAACGATATAAAATGTATTGCCAAGAAGCATTGTTACAACAGAGAAATAATCTACCAAACACAAATTTCCGAACTTTTTGTTCGATGTTTATATACATTAGACAGTGTTATGGAAACAGGTGTTAAAAATTAAAAAACTGAATTTGAATCACATAATTTGAATTTGTATTGTTTAACTTGAATAATTGCATTGAAAAACTGAATCTGAATAGCATAATTTGAAATTGAATTTATTAGTTTGAAACTGAATTCCAATAAACTTGAAACTGAATGTAATATTATGAAATTAATTCATTTGCTCTGAATCTGTATTCAGCTCTCACAATTCAAATTCAGTTCTTGCAATTCAATTTCAGTTTACTGAGACGCACATCCTGGTCGTTGAGGAAGAGCAATCGAGTGCAGATTTTTAATGCAATTATTCAAGTTGAGCAATTCAAATTAAAATAGAAATAATTCAATTTCAGTTTCTAGGGACATATATTTCTGCCCATACAGGACAGCGATATGAGGATAATGTGGGTAGTGAAGAGGGACAGTGTTTACTGGGAGTAACCACCTCTTAAATGACCTTTGACCCTGACCCCAAAATATTTGACCATGAATTTATGCTAAGTAGATGACATGTAACCCAGTTATGTCAATAAAGTTGAAGTCTTATCAAAATGTATGTGTATGTCCTTCAAAGAGTTATTGTGAAGGAGCAACAATAGCTCAGGCGCAAAGCGATAGGTCACCAAGCTCACAGAACAGGACCACACTCACTACCAAGTCTACGTCAGCCCAAGAACTGTTTGTCAGGATCTTCATGAAATGGCTTTCCATGGCCGAGCAGCCGCACACAAGTCCAAGATCACAATGCCAAGCTCACCGCCATCGGACTCTGGAGCAATGGAAACGCGTTCCCTGGAATGATGAATCACGCTTCACCATCTGGCCCCATCTGTCTGATGGACAAATCTGGGTTTGCCAAGAGAACGCTACCTGACTGAATGCACAGCAGCACCAACTGTTACATTTGGTGGAGGAGGAATAACGGTCTGGGGCTGGTTTTCATGGTTCAGGCCCCTTAGTTCCAGTGAAGGGACATCTTAACGCTACAGCATGCAATGACATTCTGGATGATTGTGTGCTTCTAATTTTGTGGCAACAGGAGTTCCATACAGAAATGGTTTGTCGAGATTGGCGTGGAAGAGCTTGACTGGCCTGCACAGACCAGACCTCAACCCCATCCAGCACTTTTGGGATGAATTGGAACGCTGACTGTGAGCCAGACCTACTGGCCCCAAATCAGTCCCTGACCTCACTAATGCTCTTGTGGCTGAATGGGTGTAAATCCCTGCAGCAATGTTCCGACATCTAGTGGAAAGCTAATGCATCCATGGTGGAAAGCCTTTCCAGAAGAGTGGAGGCTGTTATAGCAGCAAAGGGGGCACCGACTCCATATTAATGCTCATGAGTTTGGAATGAGATGTATAGTGTATCATCAGGGTTAGTAACACCGATTTATGTGAAATATGTGCACTTATCCATAATCTGTCTATGGCTCTCCACAAAAGTAATCATTCAGTATCTTATCTTATTTAAACACCTGATACCTTGCATGGTAGAATTTGCACTCAGAAAACAACTTCTGCCTAACCAAATCTGTTATGCATCTGAGAGACAGATTCCAGAAGTTATAATCACTGAGCTGTATTTGTACTAGAAAATTAGGTAACACTTTCTATGAAGGCCATGTCTATAATGCATTATAAACACATTCATAACACGTTATAATGCATTTATATGGCATTATAAAACTTGTTAGAAATGTTTAGAATCATGCAGGACACAACAAGCCTACCCTAACCCTATAATTAAAGTGACAGCACTGTATAAGGTTATTAGCAATTGTATGATACTGACATGTTAGAGCAGTTCTACATGTGTCTTTATAACTGGCTAAGGTCTGGTAGTTATAATATGCTGGACTCACATTCTTCTTTCAAACACTTGGCACTTTGGCATTGGGCTTATAAAGCATTATGAATGCTGAATTTATAGTCCATTTTACCCACAATTTATAATCCTTAATAAATCTTGTTAGAAGGTGTCATGCATGATTATAAACATTTATAATGCTTTATAAATGCATTATAATGTGTTATGAATGTCCTTATAAAGCATTATAGACATAGCCTTCATAGAAAGTGTTACCGAAAATTATACTAAATAAATAAATGTGAGCCAATAATATATTACAAGTTTGCAGCTGCCATTGATGTACACAATTTGTACATCTTCTCTGTGACTTCCAATTTAGAACACAGGTGTGTGAATGTTTTCTGAGGTCATCATGCAAGTTCTCAGGTGTTTTGATCGGAACCGAAAGACCCAGAGCTTATAAATAAACCTACCAAACAGACTTCTCTCCACTCTCCTCCCACAGATGCCTTACATACCTGTTGCTGTGTATAAATCGCAAATTAACACATGGTGAATGTGCTTTGCAATTAGCTGGCCTTGTGGCCTTATCATCCTATGAATATAAAATATATATACAGTATATCATGTACAAGACTGTTGATAATGAATCTTGCATTCAAGCTGGTTTTAGAAATAATTACTTTGTCATGATTTTCTGCATATGGCATCAGGTAGAGCCAAATATTACATAAATATTACATACTTACATACATATTACATACTCATTTTAATAAACTTGGATTTAACTGATAAATTTAACTTTGGAACTATTTTTCCAGCATTTAGCATGGTGATCAGAGAGGGGTGGGGGCTAGGCTGTGCCTGCAACTTGTGTAGGAGGAAGGAAGTTCTATTGATGTTGTTGTGATTCCTACTGGTCACCGATAGAGGTCCACAGATTACTTAATACCTCTTTAATGAAGCCAGCAGCACAACTCTTCCCGTTTATTGATGTTGGCTAATATGCTTGTTTTGTTCATTGCGCTTTGTAATGTTTTTAAAATAAGCGCTACATGAATATAGTTTGTCATTATCATTATTATGGTAACACTTTACAATAAGGGTCACTAAGTTAAGGGTTAGATAATGCTTACTAAGTTAAAATTAACTAACCCTTAATTATGGCGTGACCCTTAATAATGGTGTTCATGTTAACTAAGGTATTAATTTATACATTATTTAATAGTTTATAAAGATGACTATTAAATAATGTATAAATTAATACCTTAGTTAACATGAACACCATTAGTAAATGATTACCAGACACTTTAGTTAACTGCTAATTAACCCTTAAAATAGTGACCCTTATTGTAAAGTGTTACCATTATTAATATTGTTATTATTATTGTTATACATACAGTTTTACTGGGGGATGAGTCTGAGTGAGAAATGAATTCAAGAATTTTGAAAATTGTGGTCATTGAATGCATTCAGTGTCAAAGCAATGAAAAGATTTTTTAAGAGAAATGCTCGTAACCAATTGTACCAAACTGTAATATTAATATTATCGTTAAGGAACTGAAACCGGATAATATTCACAGGTCACAGTGATGAAAGCAAAGCACACTGTACTGTTCAGTAATGGTGGAGTAAACCACATAACTCCCTAATAGGGTAGGTGTGTTTTCAGCTGCCTCCACAATCAATGGAGACCATTCAATGCCATGCAGACCCATTCATTTAGACGTGGCTTACAAAGGAAGAACTCTTATGAAAGAAGACAACACAAGCTTCATCTGTGACCTGAATATGGTTAAGCCAATACCTCTGACCTTTTAATAATATCAACATACATGTAAAAGGATTGCCATCACACCATTATGCATGTATAGCAACAGGAGTTGACTGAAGCAAATACAGATAATAATAAACTTTTAGAAACCATATAAAACCTTTGGATGCTGGGTACTATGTTTCAATACAAGGTGCCCATATTTTTCTGTTTCAAAAAGTAATAACAATCGCAAAAACAGTATTAGCATGGCACAAACTTTAAAAATTTGCACCCTTACACACACATCATATGCACACGCCACACACGCTAAGCCTCCTCAGCAGATTGGATTTGCAGTCCATGGGTTGCTGAATGTCTTTTTTAATAGCTTTCTCTAACTGTTTAGCAACAGCAGTCCCAGCTTCTATTAATTGTGGCCGCCCAACATATTTCTGTTAGGCAATACCATTAAGTCTCTTGGAGGGGGGGTGGGTGATGGTGATAGAGGAATTCCCTCAAAGCACCGTCTCTCTGAAGACCCCTATCAGACTGTGGGGGCGCTCATGATCTAGGCGTGACCCCGCCCTAGACCCCACCCTCGACCCTGTCCTAGACCCCGCCCTCGACCCCGCCCTTGACCCCGGCTTGGTAGTAGTCCCTTGGTGCTCCGGAGGCTGTATTGCCGCCCAGGTGAAGGAGCTGAGGTCGCCGCAGCTCCGCAGGTGGAGCAGGCCGGGCCTCCTCCTGGGGGGCAGGGGAAGAGTCTGGGAGGAGCCGCCCGGCTGCTGCTGCTGGGGAGGTCGACGCCGGGAGATGAGAGGCCGACCGGCTGGAAAACACTGGCCCATCTCTGTTTCAGTAAACACCTGAAAGAGAGCAGCAGTGTCAAGGCCTTAATGGGAAGGATGTTGGAACTAGTCCAAACAAGCAAATAGTAAACATGTTGTCCCCCACCAGTGATGTAGTTCCACCCTTGGGTCAGTCAGTGATTGCTGAGTGTACTTGAAATATGAGTGAAATTGTATAAGCATTTTGGTATGGGACAATGAAAGGACAGATTGACCATATATTTCTGTTGCCTACTCTCCTCAGAATTAGGCTTAGAAGTTATATCTTGAAATGTAGTAACTGTAATTGTCCTGTTTTTACTAAATACAGCACAAAATATAAGAACTACAATAGGCAATAAATACAATCCGTACATTACAGATTATTGTATGAAACTTTAACTGTATGACCTGCTTTACCACTGAGTCCCCATTCATTGTCAATGCCGCCCCCTAGCGGCACAAAGTCAACATTACAGTGTGACTAACTAACGAACGAACGGACGGAGACCGATCCATAGTCCCCCCTTTGGTGGGGGACAATGATGCTTGTATCAGAGTATCTGCAGATTTCAGAGTATCTGCAGATTTCAGAAAGCCAAATTTAAGACTTTTTAAGAGATTTTAATGCTACCTGTAAATTTATATAATACCAAGTTAAAAAACAAAACAAAGAAACAAAGCTCGCAATCCAGCCAACTGAACATAGCTAATGTTATATGGGCAGAATAAGAAAAAGGACACCAGAAATTAATTATTATGGGACATGAAGTTCAGTTGTGTTTAGTAGAACAGATAGAATACATATTGTACTACTAACCCTGTTCTGTATTAATATAAGAGTGGACACGTAGTACAAGGAATGCTGTCATTGCATGGTGAAAACAAAAGGCACTTGAGCTGCTTATATATAGCTATAAAACATAGCTAATGACTTAATGAGGTCATTAAGCTAATTCATGCATTAATTATCATCTTGTGGCACTTGTACGTTACTACAAACTACAGTTACATTATATAACAGGCACCAGGAGTTTACTGGTATCCACCGTTGTTTTTTTCCTTTGTTTTTTTCCCCGGCCTGTATTTGGGGCCGGCCTTTATTTGTTCGTGTCGACCACGGCCCCGGCCCCGGCCATTATCGGAGACCCGGCTTTTAATTGACTACCGGCCACTATTAGAGGAAATACGGTATGTAACTTTAGTTACCAAACCTAGTATATTCTCTTGTGGGCAGCCTTGCTGTAGTTCAACCTCTTCAAATGTGAAGTGACTGCTAGCTTGTAAAACTAGACTTTTAAAGAAGCTTCTGAGATTCCAGATTATTTGTAGACTATGCATCATACCTCCCCGTGTCTCTATCTGAACTCCTACCTGTTCTATGTAGCTGGCACAGCGGACTGCCTCCTCCATATGCTCCTGATCTGACTGTAGGACATTTCGTATGCTGTCCACCAGCTCCTGAACCTCGGGGGCCAGGCCCTGGGCGGCCGGCTGCTCCAGTATTCTCCTGACCAGTTGCTGGGTGTGCTGGTAGCTCTGGTAGTCCACCATGGAGGAAGGCCGGGGCCGGCGGCGGGCCCTACTGCCATTGTTCCCCCGCCGGAGGGTGACCTGGCCCTGGATCTGAGCAGCCAACGTGGGCTGGGAGGTCTGGGTGGAAGAATCAGTGGTCTGAGGGGAAGGAGCAAGGGGAGCATCGTTGCTCAGCACTAGGAGGAGAAAGGAGAGGGAAAGGGGATTATTAGTTTACATTACGTGGACTGGGATGGTGTTTTATGTGTTTTTCTTGCAATTCTCACCAATGTGATCTCATATACCAATGTACCAATTTCCTAAGATTTACATGAAAACACAAGCCAACCTTTAGCAGCGAGGTCCAGCAGTACAGGGTCACTGTTGGAGCGGTGGATCCTCGGTCTCTTCCAGGGTCTCGATGCTGGAGCGTGCTGCTGCCAAAGGGGCTGGGGCTGGGGCTGGGGCTGGGGCTGGGACTGGGCCTGGGCCTGGGCCTGGGTCTGGGGCTGGGGCACCGAGACTGGCACTGCCAATACCGATTGGGGGCTTATGTCTAAGACGAGACCCAGAGACAGCAAATAGAGACAGACACACACACACATAAAATTCATGTCTGACAAAGTCAAATGAGACTGACTGAGGCTGACAGGGTTGTTAAAGGAAAAATCCACGACCAAATCTGATGGAGCGTGTCTCTGAGCGGCCTCGAGCTAAAGAGGTAATGTCTTCACTCAGAGAACCACAGTTACAATGTAACCCCCATGATTACAATGCAACCCTCCATTCTCTGTCATATTGAGATCACCTCTTCACAGAACAGTTTGTGTTATGGGATTATTTAAGACACCCCGAGGAGATGGTGCAGTCCAAAACCTGTGAATTATGTACAGCACCAGCGGCAAACAAGTGTACAAATATATTTACAGACCCCTGGGCTTGACAGTGGCCACCACATGTTGTGCCATGTTGCTGTAGGCCTAGGTGCAAGACATACCTACGGGTCTGGCAGGGCCCTAGGGCCAGCTCCCAGGGGTGAAGGGGCCACTCAAGACACCCCGCAAGAAGCTGAGGTGACCGAATAAAGAGGGTGAAGGCAATGTCCTTGTCTCAACTGGCTCACCAGTCATACAGGGAACAATAATGTGGTCATCACCTCTGATGATGCATGTCCAGGACAGCCTCTCCAAAGGAGGTGCCGGCCAATGTTTAGCTGGTAGGACCGCATAAATACTGAAGGGACTGCGTTGGTTCCCCCACTTCTGTGTAAGCTATGATCCAGTGGGAAAGTCTTGATACAGGCTGGCCAGTGCAATCCGCCTTGAAGCAGACAAAGAGCTGGTCTGACTTCCTGCCCAGCCCCCTTGTACTTTCAATGTACAGCTTCAGGGCCCTACCTGGACACAACAGCGACCACCTTTGCCTGCACCCTTCCCGAACCTGGAACAGGCAAGGTTCAACTATCTGGTTCACGTGAAGCTCAGAGAGCGGCATAGGGGGATAGGACAGGTTAGGAGACAGAACAAACCCCACCCTGTCCAGCAGGAACTTGCAGAGGCTCCCATGTACTGACAAAGCATGCAGTTCCTCTAACCTCTTGGCAGATGTGATGGCCAGCAGGAGGCTGTTTTGAGTGACAACCACTCCAGCCTGCTTTGGAGGCTCCAGGACCTTCTCTTATGCAAGACTGCATATGCAAGAGCACCAGTGGAACCACCTGCACTGATGCAGCCATCAGGCCAAGGAGGAAAAGACTCTGCCTCCACTTGACCTCCCTAGCTGAAAGTTATTAAGGCAGGATCTCAAAGACTCCTGACTCTCTGATGTCAAGGTCATTGTTGCAGACCTGGAATTTAGCCATGTGCCCAGGACCTGGGTCACCTGGGTAGGCTCCAACTGACTCTTCTCTAGATGCTCTGAGAAAGCGCATAATTGATTTACACAAGTCAGGAATATCACTCGGGGCCATCTCAAAGCAACTTCAGGTCCCAAGATCATCAGTGCAAACAATTGTTCGTAAGTACAAAGTACTGAGAACAGTGGTCTCTTTGCCAAGGTCTGGAAGAAAACCCAAACTGTCACCCTCTGCTGAGAGAAAATTGGTCCGGATGGTCAGATGTAATCCAAGAATCACCAAAAAACAGGTCTGCCATGATTTAGAAGCTGCTGGAACACAGGTATCACTGTCCACAGTCAAGCGAGTTCTACATCGCCATGGGCTGAGAGGCTACTGTGCAAGACAGAAGCCCCTGCTCCAAAATCGGCACCTTAAAGCTCGACTCAAGTTTGTCGCTGATCACATCAACAAACAAAAAACCTTCTGGAGGAGAGTTTTGTGGTCAGATGAAACAAAGATTGAGTTATTTGGCCACAATGACAAGAAGTATGTTTGGAGGAGAAAAGGTGAGGCATTCAACCCTAAGAACACTGTACCTACTGTCAAGTATGGTGGTGGTAGTATCATGCTCTGGGGCTGTTTTGCTGCCAGTGGAACTGGTGCATTGCAGAAAGTGGACGGAATAATGAAGGAGGAAGATTTCCTCAGAATTCTTCAGGACAACATCAAACCATCAGCTAGAAAGTTAAATCTTGGACAAAATTGGGTGTTCCAACAGGACAATGACCCTAAACACACATCAAAAGTGGTTTTGGGATGGCTAAATGTGCCAAATCAAGCTAAAGTTAAGGTTTTGGAATGGCCTTCCCAAAGTCCTGACCTCAACCCCATTGAAAATATGTGGAGTGCCCTGAAAAGACGAGTCCATGCAAGAAAACCAACAAATTTGGTTGCGCTCTACCAATTCGGCCAAGAAGAGTGGTCAAAGATACAACCAGAATTCTGCCGGAAGCTTGTTGATGGCTACCAAAAGCGGCTGATTGAGGTGAAAAGGGCTAAGGGACATGCAACCAAATACTAGCTGTGCTGTTTGTATATTTATGACGTATTACATTTTGTTAAATTTTCAGAAGACACACAATAAATTTGTTCAAGAAACCAAATTTGTGAATGTTTTTTGTGAAAAAGGAAGTGCGTTTACCAATCATTCTGTTACAGAAAAAAAAACAGCTGCAGAAATAATTGAAATCCCAACACTGCCATAATATACATGTCCCTTACAAGTGTATGTAAACTTTTGATCTCAACTGTATATATATAAATAAATAACAATAACGTCCGGAACATCATAGCGTCGTGCCGGAAAAGGGGCGAAAATTTGCGTGTCCACCCGGGTGTCATGTTTACATCAATGCCGATCGGAGCTGGAGCCGATAAATACCTGTGACTACTGCAGAGTCATTTGACCTGGGAACGAATGCCACTTGGACCCTTTCACACTGAAGACAAAAGCCGGATGTTAGCGGGTGTTAGTGGGTTTTTTGACCAGTGTGAAAGGGGCTTTAATGTGATAGCACTAGGACATCTGCTGGTGGCAATGTTCCTCTATCTGGGCACAAAGCAGCCAGCCATCCAGATAATTCAGTATTCTGACTCCTTGCAACTGCTGGGGGGGCCAGTGCTGCATCCATGCACCTGGTAAAGGTGCAAGGATCCAGGGAAATCCCGAAGGAGAAGATGCAAAACTCAAAGATTCTACACTCAAGGGCGAACCTTCGAAACCGCCTGTGCCCCTCCCAGACGGGAATCTGGAAATAGGTACCTTTAGGTTGGGTCGCAAACCAACCAACCTTGTTGAGGGCCTACCTTGCCCTTGGGAGAGTCAGCATCTTGAACATCAGAGGGCGGAGATATCTGTTCAGGCTTTCATCCTGCTCCAGGATGAGGAAATATTGGGAATAGAACCCAGCTCGCCGGTCGCTCGGCCCAACCTCCCTGATAGTGTCCTTTGCCAGAAGAGTGCCGGGCAATACGCTGAGCCTGGGCCCTCTGTGGCTGAGCCAGTGGCTAGCTAACTGGCACTGTCACTTGAGGGGCCTAGTTCAGAAGCTGGGGGAGGGGCCACACAGGAAGGGGCGTCTTGTGTGGCTCCACCTCCACCTCCCTAGGACGCTTAGCCAAAGGAAAAAATCTTTTTTTTCCCCCGCCTGCACCCAGTGAAATTACCACCTCGCTGGCACAAAATCACTGTGCTTGATCTGTGCCGGCATGAAAATAGAGCCCAAAGTTCTATGAAGAGGTGATATTGATGGAGAATTTAGCAGTTGTAAACAAGGTTTAACCAGTGTTTAACCAAGTTTTTATAGCTACATTTTATAAATACATTTAGAATTCATGCTTAGCTGCAATGTACTATCAGTGCTTGTGTCAAGAGTTCAATGAATTTGAAAAACATCTTCAATCAAAATTTGATACTTTTGATTGCTTCATAAACAAAGCCTTTCATGGGGCATCAGCCTTTCAATAATGGGTGCCATATTGCAATCACTAATTGGGGCTTTAACAGGACACTATTACCCTATTTACACACCTGAAAAAAGAATAGTTCTTGACAAAGCTTTCAACATAGTAAATACAGACTGCTATTGGTTTGATTGAATCCTTGCAAATGTAACTGTGTAGATATACAAGTGGGCATTAGCCTTTTAAAATTATCAAATTTATAGATGGAAGAACATCCGTACAGTCTGACAATCACAGAAGCCAGTTTTTAATTGACTTTAAAATAGTCTTTAATTCCTAACTGTCTGTGTGTGGATGTGTGTCCTACCTTGGACAGAGGTTCCTGCCTCAGGGCTGGGAGTCTCGTTTACAGTCAGCTCTGTCATGGCAATCTCTGTCTCCTGAAAAAACAGGACACACTGGTATTGTAATACAAACTTATCATAGAATCAATTCGCCCAGCTACAGAAATGTTTAGTTAAGTCGTAAGATTTCCTTGACAATTTTGATGATTAAACAGTAATAACTGAATTAACGAATCTCTAAAAAAAAAAAAAAAAGGCTTCCCTTCCCACTTTAAAATCAAAGTCAAAGTTTATTATAGCCTGATATCACAAAATATGTCTCAAAGGGCTGTACATAAAATAAAACAATAATGAGCAACATTAGCAAAATATATAAAAATGTACAAAGTGAGATAAACGACATATAAAACATTATATTTAAAGACCCTATAGACAACTTTTTTGCTTTAACTTATCATTATGAAGTAAATGTTGATTGCACAGTGTAATGGCTATAGAATAATGACACCATCTGCGTTTAGATTGGTTCCCTATAAGCCTCGCTTTCACTATGCAATTCTGTCTGCCACCGGGTACAATCTCCCGGGAGAATGAAGGCTCGATTTATGGCACAAAGGAAGTGCGTCATCCATTGCGCAACCAAAATAGGCCCGGTAGCTATCGGTAGCTATCCCCAGTAGCGAAAATGGCGGACGATGGAACAACCGAAGTGACAGTGGAAACACTACCCTCTATCATAGCACTGAGATCGGGGTTTCTAGTTCAAATTGGGATTGTTTCTTGCTTTGGACAGTATAGTTTGGACAGTAGCCAGGCTGCTGGTGGTAGCGTTAGCCACGTTGCTAACGTTTTCTGGTTTGTTTTCTGGCTGCTAGCGGTAGTGTTAGCCATGTTGCTAACGCTACAAGGAAGCCAGGACCAGCCAGAAACAAACATCTATGTTTGTTTCTGTTGTTGTTTGTTTAACGCTTAATAAGCATTAACTAACCCTTAATTAACAGTTAACTAATGTGTCTGGTAATCATTTACTAATGATGTTCATGTTAACTAATATTAATTTATACATTATTTAATAGTCATCTTTATAAACTATTAAATAATGTATAAATCAATACCTTAGTTAACATGAACACCATTAGTAAATTACACATTAATTAACATTAACTAACCCTTATTAAGCATTAACTAACCCTTAACTTAGTGTACCCTTATTGTAAAGTGTTACCAGCAAGACATAGAAATATGTCTATTATTCTCCACACAGCTACAGAAAGCAAAGGTAGTCAGAGAAGGTTCAACCAGTCCATTGACTTACATATGCTAACAATGCTAACAGTGCTCAAAGTGGCGACAATAGGACAAAATGACCATAATATATCTTATGGAGGGTTCACTAGACATTGCTGTTGGATCTCTGATTTAATTAGCTAGCTTACTTGTCTTGTTGAAATGTGACTTTATATCAATTTCAGGTCACCATAAGCTGTGCCAGAGACCCATCCATGTTGTTGTAATTCCTACTGGTCACTGACAAAAGTTGATAAAAGTCATAGATTACTAAATGTCCTTTTAAAGCTACTGTGTGACGGATCTGCATGATTAATATGGGTACAATTCTTTTGAACTGGATAACAGACAAAGTTCCATCTAAAACATATTGGCATATGGTCATACTTGACTATGTATCATTGGACTATTTGACATGCATGTTACATCGCAAAGACAATGTATTTCGTAGAACATGGGAGCCTTTTATGTCATATATTGGTTTAGATATCTCTGCTATTCTTACAAGAGGGTTTATGCAGTATGGACCTGTGTGATACCTGCTACTTAGCTATTTGTTATTTTTATTTTTTATTTTATGTAATTCCTGAGTGACTTGCCTGTTTGGATGTGTGAGTCTGTGAGCCGAGATGTTCTGTTTTGTTTTGATTTTGTCCCTCTTTTAATTGTTGTTTTTGTTGATGTGTGTCACTTCAACACAATCATAATGTTTTCTGAATCAAAAATCACATATATAAAAAAAATATGGGTACAATTTCAGGTTTGAAAAAGAAATAGAATTCTAAATCAGTAATCTTGATGCTAACAATTCTAATGCTAGACTAGAAAGGGTAATGATGACTGTAAGGACGCTAAGCTAGTGTGTACCTCAGTGACTGTAGTGCCGGTGGAGCTTCCAGCGACAGCCTCGTATGGAGGAGGGGGATCTAAGGGGCAGAAGACTTCTACCCCTTTAATCCGAGCCCCATAGATGTGAGGTAGGGGGATCACACTGTCCCCGAACATCCTGAAAGACACAAGCCAGACATCACACAACTAATGAGTCCAAGTTATTGTATCATAAAACACTCCCACTACCCAGTTCCCATCAACCCTGTTAAAAAAAACTGGTAACACTTTACAATAAGGGTACATTAATTAGTTTAATAATTTTAATTCTGAAAGATAAGTAGAGGAGAAAAGCGTGTGGACCGGATTCATCAATATGCAGAAGTATAGCTTTGGTATTTTCTCACTATGTGCATGAATGTAAAGCTATTTTTTTTTCTTTCCTGAGTCAATACACCAGAAAACAAC